>NW_026948600.1:5945000-6051992 GCF_035770615.1 Melospiza melodia melodia | reverse complement strand
TGCTGCAATCACCTCTGCTCTAAAGAGAAATTTAATAAAAAGACACCCTTTAAAATAGGAATGTATATTTTATTACTGCTCTTTGAAATCTTTCTCCATAACTGGACTAGGAAAACTTTAATGAGCCTCTCAGGCTTTGGTGTTGTTTACATCAGACTCAGTCCTTGAGAGTGTCTTGAAAAAACTTCTCAACAACTCAAAGTTAAATTTAAACTCCAAATTTTCTTGAAGTTTTATGGCTCCCACTGAGGGACACGACTGCCTGCCTCTGCCTGCCCACACAAAGGCTCCTGCTGGGGGTCCTGCTGCACTACAGCCCTGCCCTGGCAGGGAAATTCCTTTCTCTTTGGGTCCTGTCTGTTTTCCCTATCTGCCCCCTTGCATTAATTCTTTCTTTCTCTGCCTGTTCTCTATTGTGCCAAAAGGATCCAGCATCTCTGAAACGTCCCTTCAATCCCTCCCAGGTCTCCTCTGCTGTCCTCAGTCTCCACTCCACTGAGCACAGAGCTGCTTTGTCCCTGTACACGAATTTCCTGTTTCAGAGGGTGTCATTTATTCAGGCCAGAGCTCTGGTGAGGGATAATTCCCAACCTCACATGGACATGTAATTCTACCAGCATGTTGCTTATATACAGCCCACTGAATGTGAATTACAATTTACCCATTTCCATAAAACCAACCCCAGATTCTCAGATTCAGTCCTTGTTTTCTCTATCCCTGCACCGTTCAGCCAGATGTCTTCTTCTCCTCTTCCACCCATTCCCCGCTGGGAAAGGAGCCCCTGCATGCCCTGTTCCTGTGCTGAAAGTTCACAGGCACAGTAAAAACTGAATTCACCCTTTTGGTATCAGCCCCAGGCTTTGTGTGGGCAGGCAGAGGTGGGCAGGAGGCAGAGCTGGGTGCAAAGGAAGGGCCCAGCCAGGTGGGGCAGCCGGGGGATGCTGACAGCCTGCAGGGACAGAGGCGCAGGGCAGGGACACCGTGGGACAGCCTGGGCTGCACAGGGCACAGGGATGGGCAGCAGCTGCCAGACAGCCCTGCCAGAGCCAACTTGGGCAGCACTTTGGCCATGGCTGCTGGGCCTGGGCCTGAGGGCAGGAGCAGGAGACAAGTGACCCTTGCAGGGCCTGGGGCCTCATTGCCTCCTTGTCCCTGCTCAGCAGCCTGGCAGGGGCCGCCCCCATGCTCCTGCCCTTGCCATTGCACATCCCCACATGCCAGTGCCCATCCGGGAAGAGCCCCTGAGCAAGGAGGGAGGGACAGGATCTGCCTGGCCAGGGGCTGGGGCTCAGGCCTTGGTCCTTTGCATTCCTCAAACACATCCAGCTTTGCTCAGCACCAGAGACACCTTTGCCTTGTTTGTCCCCAGCTGCCATCACTGCCTCCAGTGTTCTGCTCTAACTGGAACCTGGGGACACTTTCCCAGTGGTGTCCCTCTGTGGGACACATTAAAACTTCAAGAAAATTTGGAGTTTAAATTTAACTTTGTGTTATTGACTCTCAAAGACTGAGTCTGATGTTAAACAACAGCAAAGCCCTGAGAGGGTCATTAAAGTTTTCCTAGTCCAATCATGGAGAAAGATTTCAAAGAGCAGTAATAAAATATACATTCTATTTTAAAGGGGTGTCTTTGATTAAATTTCTCTTTAGAGCAGAGGCGATTGCAGCATTCTGTGATTGATATTGACCCAGGGTCTCTCCTCAGCAGCTCTGGCCTGCTCACAGAAGCTGTGCCCTGGAGCTCTGACCCAGTGTGGACAGCCTTGCTCCACATTGCCCAGCCCCATCCTGTCTGTCCTCACTGCCCTGGGCCCTGCTGTGCTTGCAGAGCTGGCTGCACCCAGCCTGAGAGGGGGTTTCCCTTTTTGTACTTTTTGCAGCAATCTCAAACTGCTGAGTTCCCCCAGTGCAAACAGACACACTGCTCAGGTGTGTGCCAGCCCCAGGTGCCACCAAAGGCACTGCAGAGCTGCCCTGGGCCAGCTGTGAGGGTGGATCATCAGCCCAAGCTGCACTGGGCCCCTGCAAGGGGCTGTGGCCATGGGCACTGCACTGACCCCACTGCTGGGTTTGGCTGCCACGGCCACTGTGAGAAATGAAACTGTCCTTGGAAACACTGGGGGGGGATTGGGACATACTGGGGACACTGGGAACGCTGTGGAGACACTGGGACATACTGGGAGTGACACTGGGGAGGACTGGGACATACTGGGAGGGATATTGGAACAAGTGGGGACACTGGGGCCATTGCGGAGAAGACTGGGGACACTGGGGGCATCCTGTGGATGACATTGGGATGAACTGGAAGGGACTGGGAATAAATTCAGGTGTATTGGGAGGGACTGGGCTGTACTGGGGAGGGATTGGATGGGCACTGGGGCTCGTACTGGGTTCTACTTGGGATGAACTGAGCTTTACCGGGGTTGTACTGGTCTGTACTGGGGATGAACTGGCTGTACGGGGAGGGACTGGATAAGTTGAATGGGCTGTTCCGCCTCCACCGCATCCCATTTGCCGAGACTCCCGCCCATCACCGCCCCGAAGGCAATCAGCGCCAGAGATCAGAGAGTCGGGGACGGTGCCTACGGTAGCCACAACTCCCGTCATGCCCCGCGGCCCGATAGAGCCCCATTGCAGCCGGGACTACAACGCCCGTCATGCCCTGCGCTCCACAGAACCCCGGCATCCCGCCGCGCCTTTGTCCCTTAAGTGTCCCCGAGACCCTCCAGGATCCCTCAGTGCCCCTCAGCGCTACCCCCGAAAGGCGTCCCCGGACCCCCTGAGTGCTCCCAACCCCACAGATTCCCGGTACAGCCGCTTCTGGGAAATTCATCTCCTCTCCTCCCCCGCAGCCCCAGAGCCCCTCAGAACAGTCCCACGCCCAAAACTCCTGCCGTGCCCTGCGCTCTAAAGAGCCCGGGTTAGAGCTTCCCAAGCTCCCCACAAGGGCTCCCGAACCGTTTTACGTTTCCCCGAGGATCCTCAAATCGCGGCTCCGACGCAGAACTCTGCCCCAAGAGCCCTTCCCAGACTCCCAAACAAAACGTTGGAGCCACTTCCGGGACTACGGCTCCCATCATGCTCCGCGGCGCACGTCCAGTGCGGTTCTAGCCGGGACTACATCTCCCGTCATGCCCCGCGCCTCCACCGGGACCTATTGCAGCTGCGCCTCGAACTGCCGTCTACCCATATTAGATCAGCGCCTACGACTTCCATCATCCCCCGCGCCCCAGAGAGCCCCGTCAGAGCCCCCCTAACGGCCCGCCCGGACCCCGAAGGGCCCCCAAATTCCCCTCCCTGACCTCCAAGCGCCCCCCTGGACCCCCAAGTGCTGCCCCGCACCCCGAACTGTCCCTCAGAATCCCTGAGTGCCCCTCCAAGTGCCCACCCGGCTCCCCCAAGTGTCTTCCAGACCCTCAAGTTCCCTTTGAATTCCCTCTCCAGACCCAAAACTGCCCCAAAATGTGCCCCAGAAATGTCTCCAGGGACCCCAAAGTGCCTCCCTTGACCTTTTCCGAGAAAAAGATGATAAAATAGATTTCAAAAAAACTCAAATATTACTAGTTACCATAAGGAGGAATAAATAAACAGCCAAGGGAGATTAACGAATGAATGAAAGGAATTGTAGTACTTAGAACCAATGACCACTCGTTCCTCATTAAATAAACAGGGCCAGGAGACTTCTTCTCCTTTTTAACGCCTTTACTATAAGTGATCAGCTCACGATTGGGCAGCTCGGCAGGGCTGCAGTCCCCGTCGTCTCTCCCAGAGTGACTCAGAGCAGGAGGACGACATGCGCAGCTTTGTCCACCAGGGGCAGAGCTGGGGGTCCGGTCCTGGTGAGAGCCTTTAGGGCATCAAGACCTTGCCATGTTGGATTGGTTTCAGTCTCACTTCCTCCCAGACCCGGCCCGGGGGCTCTCGAACGCAGGGTGAGGAACAACGAAGGTTTTCAGCATCTCTGCAGGCCCAGCACTCCGCTCCTCTCATCCGGACATCACTCCAATCTCTCAACTCTTAGCTGGCTCGTTGTTTTTGGGGGTTTTCTCAGCGCATTCGGAGCAGGGGTCCCACACAGCATGCTGGTCCTTGGAGTATTTTGCACATCCCTCCCCTCCAAAGTCTCTTCTCTTGGCTGTTCGGGAGGTCCCCACCCTTCACTGTTTCAGAGCAGGGCCATTACCCTCGCCCCAGCCAGGGCTTTCACTGATACAAAAACAAACATTAACAACAGCGACCCGTAACTACCATAAACACAGGCAGAACGCCAGCAGCAACAGTGGTAACCTTTTTCTCACAGAAAAAATCAACAGAATTTTTGTTCATAACAGTCCCCCCTCTTTCTCTTTGATCGAGCTTAAATTTTAACCTCGCATCAACTTACAATTTTTTGATTCGTGGGTTTCCCATTTAATTTCTTGAATCGACTGTAAATTTCTTGTGCACTTTGGTAATCACGGTTACTTAACTTTGTCACTTTCCTTGGTTTCCTTTAGGTTGGTCTGCACGGCAAATGCTGTTTTAGTGAAAACAGATAAATAAGCACAGTAAAAAGAGCAATCCTCCAAGTATACAAACAGTGAGGAAAACTACTCTTTCCCACACATCCTTTTTGAAAATCTCCTGGTTCTCCCAGCAACTGGAATCAAGTGTTTTGGGTCCAAAAATGAGAAATTTGTAACAAAAAAAAAAGGGGGGGGGGAAGGGAATTTGGGTCCAAAAAAGGGAAATTTGGGACTATTTAAGGGAAATTTGGGTTCAAAAAATGGAGGATTTGGGGCCAAGAATGAAGAATTTGGGGCTGGAAATGGGAGAATTTGGTCCAAAAAAGGGAAATTTGTACAAAAAAAAGGAGAATTTGGGTCTAAAAGGGAATTTGGGTGCTCAGGTGGGAAGATTGGGCTCCAAAAGGGAAATTTGGGCTGAAAAAAGGGAAAATTTTGGGCTCAAAAAGAGAATTTGGGTCTAAAAGGGGAATTTGGGTGCTCAGGTGAGAAGTCTGGATCTAAAAAAGGGGAATTTTAGTCTAAAAAAGGGAAAAAATTGGACCAAGGAAGGGGGAATTTGGGGCCAAAAATGGAAATTGGGGGACTGAAAAAGGAGAATTTGTGTCAAGGAAGGGAAAGTTTGGGGACTAAAAATGGGAATTTGGGTGCTCAGGTGGGAAGTTTGGGGTCAAAAATGGGAATTTGGGGGATTTTGGAGAATTTGGGGGATTTGGGGTGTCCTGAGGGGGGGAATTTTGGGGGAATTTGGGGGGAATTCATGGGAATTTGGGTGTCCTGAGGAGGAAATTTGGAGGATTTTGGGGGGATTTGGGGTGTCCTGAGGGGGAATTTGAGGGGATTTTGGGGGAATTTGAGGGAGTTTTGGGTGACCTGAGGGGGATTTTGGGGGGAGTTTGGATGTCTTGAGGGGGAATTTGGGAATAATTTGGGGCATTTTGGAGAACTTCGGGGATTTGGGGCATCCTGAGGGGAATTTTGGGGGGAATTTGAGGGAATTTGGGTGTCCTAAGGGGTTTTTTTAGTTGGATTCAGGTTGTCCTGAGGAGGGAATTTGGGAAATTTTGGGGAAATTGGGGGAATTTTAGGGAAATTTGGTGGAGTTTATGGGAATTTGGGGGATTTGGGGGGAATTTGGGCATCCTGAGGGGGGAAATTTGGGGCATTTTTGGGGAGATTGGTTGTTCTGAGGGAGAATTTGGGCGATTTAGGATGTTCTGAGGGGGAGTTTGGGGGGAATTTGGGGACTTTGGGGATTTTGAGGGATTTTAGGTGTCCTGAGGGGGGGATTTGGGAGAATTTGGGGGTTCTGAGAGGGAATTTTGGGGTGTTTGAGAGGAATTTGGGGGATTTTTGTTGTCCTGATGGGGGAATTTGGGTTATTTTGGGGAATTTTGGGGATTTTGGGTTTCCCGAGGGGGAATTTTGGGGGAATTTTGGCATCCTGAGGGGGGAATTTGTGGAAGTTTGGGAGGAATTTGGGGAATTTTGGGTGTTCTGAGGGGGAAATTGAGGGATTTGGGAGAATTTAGGTGTTCTGAGAGGGAATTTTGGGGGATTTTGGAGGATTTGGGTGTCCAGAGGGGGGAATTTGGGGTTTTTGGGGGAAATTGAGACATTTTGGGTGTCCTGAGCGTGGATTTTCGAGGCAATTTGGGGGAAATCTGGGGAGTTTTTGGTTTCCTGAGGGGGAATTTGAGGGATTTTGGGGGGAATTTATGGGAATTTGGGTGTCCTGATGGGAAATATGGGGATTTTGGGGGAATTTGGGGGATTTTGGGGATCCTGAGGGGGAATTTGGGGCATTTTGGGGGAATTTGTGGGATTTTGAGTGTCCTGAGGTGGCAGTTTTGGGATTTTGGAGG
The DNA here is from genome assembly GCF_035770615.1 of Melospiza melodia melodia. Classification (NCBI taxonomy): domain Eukaryota; kingdom Metazoa; phylum Chordata; class Aves; order Passeriformes; family Passerellidae; genus Melospiza; species Melospiza melodia. The sequence goes on along the minus strand of NW_026948600.1, from coordinate 6,045,622 downwards.
AATTTTGGGGTGTCCTGAGGGGGGAATTTGGCGGGAAATTTCGGGTGTCCTGAGGAGAGGAATTTGGGGGGGGAGGGATTTTAAAGATTTTGGGGGGATTTGGGGGGAGTTTGCTTGTCCTGAGGGGGGATTTGGGATAATATGTGGAATTTTGTGGGATTTTTTACGATTCTGTGTAATTTTCCCCTCAGAAAGTGTCCCCGGCCGGGCTCCCCACACGCTCGGCCCACCCCGCCCGCTTCTCCCCCAATGACAAATTCCCGCGGCACCGCCTGGCCCTGAAACGGAGATTCGGTGTCCTGCCCACCCAGTGGGGCCGGGCCCTGCTCTGAGGGACCCCAAAAACCCAAAATCGCCCCAAAAACCCCCGGTGGAGGAGATGGAGCTCAGTCAAACCCGCTGAGCTGAACTCGATGGGAGGGAGGGGTTAAACAGGGGGAAATTGCGAATATTAAAGGATTTGGGAGCTCAGAGGTGTCTGAGTGTTGGTGGTCAAAGAAATTTGGGGTTTTTTCTTTGTTTTGGGGAGGTTTTTGGGGTGTGGGAGGGAATTAACGGCGATCTGTGAGGCGGGGGGTGATTGGAGTTGGAGGCGCGGATATAATGGGGATCTATGGGGCACGGGGCATGATGGGAGTTGTATGCGCGGGTATAATGGAGATGTGGGCGCGGGTATAATGGGTCTCAATGGGACTTAGGGGATGATGGGAGATGTAGGCGCGGGTATAATAGGGATCTATGGAGCGTGAGGGATGATGGGAGTTGTATGCACGGATATAATTGGGCTCTATGGGGCGCGGGTGATGATGGGAGTTGTATGCACGGATATAATAGAGCTTTATAGGGCTCAGGGGATGATGGGAGTTGTATGCACGGATATAATAGGGATCTAGAGGCGCAGGGGATGATGGGAGTTGGAGGCGTGGGTATAATGAGCTCTATTGAGCACGGGGCATGATGGGAGTTGTAGGCCTGTGTATAAGGCGGCTCTATTGAGCGCGGGGGATGATGGGAGATGTAGGCGAGGGTATGATAGAGCTCTATGGAGGCCTGTGTATAATGGGGCTCAACGGGGCGCGAGGAATGATGGGAGTTGTATGCACGGGTATAATAGAGCTCTATAGGGCTCAGGGGATGATGGGAGTTGTATGCACGGATACAATAGGGATTGATGGGGCGCGGAGGATGATGGGAGATGTAGGCGCTGCTTTATTAGAGCCCCGGTGCATCACAGGAGATGAAGGCTTTGTTTAATGAGGCCGCGGGGCATCATGGGGGATAGAGGCCCTGCTTTAATGGTGCTTAATGGAGCCGCGGGGCACGATGGGAGCTGTAGTCCCAGAACTGCCTGTGATGAGCGCTCGAGGATCCGGGAGGGCACCTGAGAGGACCCTGTGGCCTCGGGGTGCCCTTGGAGGGCACCTGGGGGGACTCTGAGGGGTCTCCGTGGGGCGCGGGACGTGTCGGGGTTGGCAGGGCCGGAACTCGGCCATGAGGGGCTCTGTGGCCGCGGGGGATGACGGGAGATGTAGGCCCGAAAGCGGCGCTCGGAGGCCTCTGCGTGCCCTGGGGCGTTTGGGGGTCCCAGGAGGCATTTGGGGTTCCCGGATGAGCTCTGGAGGGCAGCCGGGGGTCCCGCAGGGTCTGGGGGCGCCAATGGGGCACGGGAAGGCGATAACGGGTGCTGTGGGGAGCGTGGGGCATGACGGGAGCTGTAGGCCCGGCTCCATTAGGGTCTTTCGGGCCGCCGGGCATGACGGGAGCTGTAGGCCCGGCTCCATTAGGCGTCTATAGGGTTGCGGTGCATGATGGGAGTTGAAGGCTAAAAGTTTCTAAAATTGCACCGCCTCCAGGCCCTGCCCCCAGGTCGTGTTCCCGGGCGCTGATTGGTCTCAGCAAGTGACGGGAGGGAGCGTCAGCCAATGGGAGGCGGCGGAGGCGGGAACAGCCCCTTTAACCCTCCAGTGCCTCTCAGTCCATCCCAGTATCGCTCCCAGTACATCCCAGTTTGCCCCAGTGCCTCCCAGTATCTCCCAGTCGCTCCCAGTCCCTCCCAGTTCATCCCAGTATCACTTCCAGTATGTTCCAGTATGCCCCAGTTTGTCCCCTCCCAGTATGTCGCAGTCCCTCCCAGTCCGTCCCAGTATGCCCCAGTTTGTCCCAGTCCCTCCCCGGCCCCTCCTCAGCTCTGCCCCCGCCCCTTCTATGACCACGCCCCTTCTTTCCTTGGCCACGCCTTTTGTATTCTTGGCCCCGCCCCCTCCCAGTTACCCCCCCCACCCCCTCCATTTCCAGTTTTAGCGGCTGCTCTGGGAAGGTGCGTGGGGCCCCAGTTCATCCCAGTAACTCCCAGTTCATCCCAGTAACTTCCCAGTAACTCCCAGTAACTCCCAGTAACTCCCAGTCCCTCCCAGTAACTCCCAGTCCTTCCCAGTAACTTCCCAGTAACTCTCAGTAACTTCCCAGTAACTCCCAGTACCTCCCCAGTTCATCCCAGTAATTCCCAGTAACCCCCCCAGTGCTCCCCAGTCCATACCAGTAACTCCCAGTCTATCCCAGTCCCCACCAGTTTGTCCCAGTTTGTTCCAGTCCCACCCTGCTCAGGAATCCCAGTGACTCACCTGGCCCCAGTCCCCTCCCAGTATAACCCAGTTCCCTCCCAGTCCCTCCCAGTCCCCTCCCAGTTTGTCCCAGTTTCCCTCCTGCCCCCCCCCAGTTTGTCCCAATCCCTTCCCAGTTCCCCCCAGTCCCTCCCAGTTTGTCCCAGTTCCCTCCCAGTATCCCCCAGTTTGTCCCAGTCTGTCCCATGCCCTCCTCCCAGTATCCCTCAATTCCCTCCCAGTGCACCCCCAGTCCCTCCCAGTCCTTCCCAGTATAAACCAGTATCTGCCAGTCCTCTCCCAGTCCCTCCCAGTATAAACCAGTCCCTCCCAGTCCCTCCCAGTTTGTCATAATCTCCTCCCAGTATCCCTCAATCCCCTCCCAGTCCCTCCCAGTCTGTCCCAGTCCCTCCCAGTTTGTCCCTCCAGTTCCCCCTTCATCCATTCCCAGTTCCCTCCAGTCCCTCCCAGTATCCCTCCAGTCTGTTCCAGTTCCCTCCCAGTATATCCCAGTCCATCCCAATTCTCCCCCAGTTGCCCCAATTCCCTCCCAGTTCCCTCCCAGTTTGTCCCAGTAACCCCAAAACCATCCCAGTTCCCTCCCAGTATGACCCAGTGCCCTCCCAGTCCACCCCAGTCCCTCCCAGTCCATCCCAGTTCCCTCCCAGTATGACCCAGTCCCTCCCAGTGCCTTCCCAGTATAAACCAGTCCCCTCCCAGTTTGTCCCAATACCCTCCCAGTATAACCCAGTCACTCCCAGTCCATCCCAGTCCCTCCCAGTTTATCCCAGTCCCTCCCAGTATAACACAATCACTCCCAATTCTCCCTCAGTCCCCTCCCAGTTCCCCTCAGTCCCTCCCAGTTTGTCCCAGTTCCCCTCCCAGTATCCCCCAGTTTGTCCCAGTCTGTCCCATTCCCTCCTCCCAGTATCCCTCAATTCCCTCCCAGTCCCTTCCAGTATAAACCAGTATCCGCCAGTCTGTCCCAGTTCCCTCCCAGTCCATCCCAGTTTATCCCAGTTCATCCCAGTCCATCCCAGTCTCTCCCAGTCCCTCCCAGTTTGTCCCAGTCCCTCCCAGTCCCTCCCAGTCCCTCCCAGTCCGTCCCAGTTCCCTCAAAGGTCACGGAATGGAGAGAGAGCGGCTGCGGGCACTGGTGATACCGGGAGGGACAAACTGGGAGGGCACTGGGATGAACTGGGAGGGACTGGGATGAACTGGGAGGGACTGGGAGGGAACTGAGGGAGAATTGGGAGGGACTGGGAGATACTGGTTTATACTGGGAGGGGGCTGGGACAAACTGGGAGGGACTGGTTTATACTGGGAGGGAACTGGGGGGAACTGGGTCATACTGGGAGGGACTGGGACAAACTGGGGATACTGGTTTATACTGGGAGGGAGGGTCCGTACTGGTCCATACTGGTCCATACTGGTTTATACTGGTTTATACTGCTCCATACTGGTCTATACTGGTCCGTACTGGTCCGTACTGGTTTCTGACCCCTCCCCTCGCCCCCAGGTGCCTCCAGTCCGTTCCAGTACAGTGAGTGACAAACTGGGACAAACTGGGACAAACTGGGAGGGCCCCAAAGTGTCCCAAAATGTCTCCAAATGTCCCCAAAATGTCTCCAAATGGCCCCAAAATGTCCCCAAATGTCCCTGAAATGTCCCAAAATGGCCCCAAATGTCCCAAAATGGCCCCAAGATGTCCCCAGGTGTCCCCAGAGTGTCCCCAGGTGTGTCACAGGTGTCCCCAGCTGTCCCCAGAATGTCCCAAAATGTCCCCAAGGTGTCCTCAAAGTGTCTCCAAGTGTCCCCAAGGAGGCCCTGTGTGTCCCCAAAGTCTCCCCAGGTGTCCCCAAGGTGTCCCCAGGTGCCCCCAGGTGTCTCTAAAGTGTCCCCAGGTGTGTCTCAGCTGTCCCCAGCTGTCCCCAGGTGCCCCCCCAGGTGTCCCCAAGGTGTCCCCGTGTGTCCCCAGACCGGTGTCACCTGCGCGTCAGTGGCCTCGTGGTGGCCACGGTCCTGAGCGTGCTGGGGATCACTGTGCTGTTCAGTGAGTGACACCTGAGTGTCACTGTCATTGTCACCTGTGTCACCTGCCTGTGCCACCTGTGTCATTGTCACCTGTGTGTGCTGAGCGTGCTGGGGATCACTGTCCTGTTCAGTGAGTGACACCTGAGTGTCACTGTCATTGTCACCTGTGCCACCTGTGTGTCACTGTCACCTGTGTGTCACTGTCATTGTCACCTGTGTCACCTGTGTGTGCTGAGCATGCTGGGGATCGCTGTGCTGTTCAGTGAGTGACATTGACATTGTCATTGTCATTGTCACCTGTGTGTCACCTGTCTGTCATTGTCACCTGTGTCACCTGTGTGTCACTGTCACCTGTGTGTCATTGTCACCTGTGTCATTGTCACCTGTGTCGCTTGTGTTTCACTGTCACCTGTGTGTCACTGTCACCTGTGTCAGTGTCACCTGTGTCACCTGTGTCACCTGTGTCAGTGTCACCTGTGTCACCTGTGTGTCATTGTCACCTATGTGTCATTGTCACTGTCACCTGTGTCACTGTCACCTGTGTGTCATTGTCACCTGTATGTCATTGTCACCTGTGTGTGCTGAGCGTGCTGGGGATCGCCGTCCTGTTCAGTGAGTGACATTGTCATTGTCACCTGTGTCACCTGTGTCATTGTCACCTTTGTCACTGTTACCTGTGTCACCTGTGTGTCATTGTCCTTGTCATTGTCATCTGTGTCACTGTCATTGTCCCCTGTGTCCCCTGTGTCCCCTGTGTCCCCTGTGTCACTGTCACTGTCATTGTCCCCTGTATCCCCTGTGTCCCCTGTGTCCCCTGTGTCCCCTGTGTCACTGTCCCCTGTGTCCCCGTTGTCCCCTCTGTGTCCCCTGTGTCCCCTGTGTCACTGTCCCCTGTGTCCCCGTTGTCCCCTCTGTGTCCCCTCAGGTGGGCAGTGCAAGTGCCGCAGCAAGGCCAGGTGGGACCTGGGGACATTGGGGACATTTGGGGACATTTGGGGACATTGGGGACATTGGGGACACTGGAGGGGATTTGGGGACATTGGGGGTTGGGGACACTTTGTGACATTTTGGGGACATTTGGGGACACTGAAGGGATTGGGGAAATTTGGGGACACTGAGGAGGATTTGGGGACATTTGGGGTCATTGGAAACATTGGGGACACTTTGGGGACACCAAGGGGACACCGAGGGGACAGTGCCACCCCTGACCCGCCCCTCTCTCCACAGGAGCCTGAGATGTCCCCAAAGTGTCCCCAAAATAGCCCCAAATGGCCCCAAATGTTCCCAAAATGTCCCAAAATGGCCCCAAATGGCCCCAAGTTTCCCCAAATGTCCCCAAATGTCCCCAGCAAAGGCAATGAATAAAAATGGAAGAAAAAATCGGATTTTGGTCACTGGGGGAGGGGACACGGGGACAGCGGTGGCACCGGGAGGGGACATCGGGGCATTGGTGGCCGTGGGGACATCGGGGGATTGGTGGCCTTGGGGACACTGAGGCGATGGTGGCACCAGAAGAGGACACGAGAGCAGCGGTGACAATGAGGTGACAATGGTGGCATTGGGGACAATGGGGAGATGGTGGCACCAGCAGGGAACACAAGTCCTTGGGTCATTGGTGGCCTTGGGGACATCAGGACATTGGTGGCACCAGAGAGTGACACAAAGCCAAGGGTGACACTGGGGTGAAAGTGACTGTGGGGACATCAGGTCAATGATGGTGGCCTTGGGGACATCAAGGTGATGGTGGCCTTGGGGACATTGGGGTGATGGTGGCACCAGGAGGGGACAAGAGACCAGAGGTGACACTGAGGTGACAATGGTGGCCTTGGGGACATCGGAGCCATGGTGGCACCAGGAGGGGACACAAAGCCAAGGGTGACATCAGGGTGACAGCGACTTTGGGGACATCGGGTCAGTGATGGTGGCCTTGGGGACATCAGGACGATGGTGGCACCAGGAGGGGACATCAAGGTGACAGTGGCTCTGGGGACATTGGGTCAGTGGTGGCCGTGGGGACATTGAGTGATGGTGGCCTTGGGGACACTGGGGTGAGGGTGGCCTTGGGGACATCGGGTCATTGGTGGCCGTGGGGACATTGGGTCACTGGTGGCTGTGGGGACAGGGGGTGAGGGTGGCCCCAGGTCCTGGCTGTGTCCGGTCCCCGATGTCCCCGCATCCCTCAGGTGACCGAGCCCAGGGGACGTCCCCTGGTCCCGGCAGCTGCACGAGGCCGCGGTGGCACCGCTGTCCCCACGGTGTCCCCACGGTTTCCCCAGAATGTCCCCATCTCCACAAGATCATGGTGGCCACCATCCCCATGTCCCTCCAGATGCCACCACCACATGTCCCCTGATGTCTCCTCTTGTCCCCATCTCCACAAGATCATGGTGGCCACCATCCCCATGTCCCTCCAGATGCCACCATGTGTCCCCTGATGTCCCCAGAATGTCCCCAGCTCCATGGTGATGTGGTGGCCACCATCCCCACGTCCCTCCAGATGCCACCACCACGTGTCCCCTGATTCCCCTGATGTCCCCATCTCCACAAGATCATGGTGGCCACCGTCCCCACATCCCTCCAGATGCCACCAAGTGTCTCCTGATGTCCCCATCTCCATGGTGATGTGCTGGCCACCATCCCCACATCCTTCCAGCCACCACCAAGTGTCCCCTGATGTCCCCATCTCCACAAGATCATGGTGGCCACCATCCCCACATCCTTCCAGCCACCACCAAGTGTCCCCTGATGTCCCCATCTCCACAAGATCATGGTGGCCACCATCCCCACGTCCCTCCAGATGCCGCCACCACAGGTCCCCTAGGTGCCGATGTCCTCGGTGATGTGGGCATAGATCTGCGTGGCGCCCCTGAAGCTGGTGGTGGCCATGGAGCCCTCCCAGCGCATCGCCTGGGTATGAGGTGGGACCATGGGTGGGTGGTGGGTGGTGAGGTCATGGGGTGGGTGGTGGGACCATGGGGTGGATGGAGGGTCAATGGGGTCATGAGATCAGTGGTGGGACACTGGGTTGGGTTCATTGGGTTGGGTTGAGTTGAGTTGGGTTGGTTGGGTTGGGATGGGTTGGGTTGAGTTGGGTTGAGTTGAGTTGGGTTTGGTTGGGTTGGGTTTGGTTGGTTGGGTTGAGTTGAGTTGGGTTGGGTTGGGTTGGGATGGGTTGAGTTGAGTTGGTTGGGTTGGGATGGGTTGGGTTGAGTTGGTTGGGTTGGGTTGGGATGGGTTGGGTTGAGTTGGGTTGGGTTGAGTTCGGTTGAGTTGAGTTGGGTTGGGTTGGGTTGGATTGGGTTGGGTTGGGTTGGGATGGGTTGGGTTGAGTTGGGTTGGATTGGGTTGAGTTCGGTTGAGTTGAGTTGAATTGGATTGGTTGGGTTGAGTTGGGTTGGATTGCTTTGGGTTGGGTTGAGTTGGGTTGAGTTGGGTTGGGATGGGTTGGGTTGAGTTGGGTTGGGTTGACTTGGGTTGGGTTGGTTGGGTTGGGTTTGGTTGAGTTGGGTTGGGATGGGTTGAATTGGGTTTGGTTGGGTTGGGTTGGATTGGGTTGGGTTGAGTCGAGTTTGGTTGGTTGGGTTTGTTGGGTTGGGTTGGGTTGAGTTGAGTTGGGTTGGGTTGAATTGGGTTGGGTTTGTTGGGTTGGGTTGGTAAGGTTGTGTTGGGTTGGTTGGGTTGAGTTGGTTGGGTTGTGTTGGGTTTGGTTGGGTTTGTTGGGTTGAGTTGGGTTGGCTTGGTTGAGTTGAGTTGGGTTGGTTGTGTTGAGTTGGGTTGGGTTGGGTTTAGTTGGGTTGGTTGGGTTGGATTTAGTTGGGTTGAGTTGGGTTGGGTTGGGTTTAGTTGGGTTGAGTTGGGTTTGGTTGGGTTGGGATTAGTTGGGTTGGGTTGGGTTTAGTTGGGTTAGTTTGGGTTGTTTTGAGTTGGCTTGGTTGGGTTGGGTAAGGTTGGGTTGGTTGGGTTGGGTTGGGTTGGGTTGGAATGCCCCCAGTGCATCACCAGGACATGGTAGGGTCAGTGGTGGGACCATGGGATGTTGGTGGGACAATGGCATGGGTTGGGTTGGATTTAGTTGGGTTGGGTTCATTGGGTTGAGTTGGGTTGGTTGGGTTCAGTTGGGTTGGGTTGGGTTGGGTTGGTTTGGTTTGGTTGGGTTGAGTTGGGTTGGGTTGAGTTGGGTTGGGTTGGTTGCGTTGAGTTGGGTTGAGTTGGGTTGGGTGGGTTTTGGGATCAGTGGTGGTACCATAGGATGAGTGATGGGACCATGGAGTGGTGGTGGGACCATGGGGTCAGGAGTGGAAGAATGAGATGTGTGGTGGGACCATGGGGTGTTTGGGTTGGGTGGGGTTGGAGCCCTCCCAGCACCATCACCTACCTGCACATGAGGTCAGGGGGTCAGAGGTGGCTCACGTGACCCCAGTTGGCCCCCATGGCCATGTGGTTACCATCATGACCGTGGTGGCCCCGCATAGCCCTGGTGATTCCCCTTGACCACATGATCTTAATGGAACCCCATGACCCCATGACCTTGATGGAACTGCATAACCCCATGACCTCCATGTACCCCCGTGACCCCATGACCCTTATGGAGCTCCATAACCCCATGACCCTGGTTACCTCCCATCACCACGTGACCTTGAATAACTCCATAACTCCATGACCCTGGTGACCCACCATTACCCTGATGGACCTCCATAACTCCATGACCTTGATAGACCCCGAGGACCTTGATGGACCCCCATGATCCTGGTGGACCCCCATAATCCCATAACCATGATGGACCCTCATAACCACATGACCTTGATGGACCTCCATAACTCCATGATCTCATAACCATGATGGAACTCCATAACCCCATAACCATGATGGAACCCCATAACTCCATGACGTTGATGGACCTCCATAACCCCATAACCCTGATGGACCCCCATAACCACTTACCCTGATGCACCTCCATAACCACATGGCCTTGATGGACCTCCATAATGCCATGACCCTGATAGACCTTCATAACCCCATGACCATGATGGAACCCCATAACCAAATGACCCCATAACCATGATGGAACCCCATAACCCCATGACCTTGATGGAACTCCATGACCCCATAACCATGATGGACCCCCATAACCCCATAACTATGATGAACCGCCCCTGATCCCATGACCTTGATGGACCTCCAAAACCCCATAACCATGATGAAACCCCATAACTCCATGACCTTGATCGACCTCAATAACCCCATGACCCCATATCCCATAACCCCATGATCCCATAACCATGATAGACCCCCATAACCACATGGCCTTGATGGACCTCAATAACCCCATAACCTTCATAGAACCCAATAACCCCATAACCATAACGGACCCTCATGACCACATGACCTTGATGGACCCCCCATAACCCCATTACTTTGATGGATGTCCATAACCCCATAACTATGATGGACCCTCATAACCACATGGCCCCATGACCTTGATCGGCCTCCATAACTCCATAACCATGATGGACCCCCATAACCACATGACCGCATAACCCTGATGGACCCCCATAACCCCATGACTCTAATGGACCCCCATAAACCCCTCATCCCATAACCCTGATGGACCCCCATGACCTTGATGGACCCCCATAACCACATGGCCTTGATGGAACCCCATAACCCCATATCTCCATGACCCTGATGGAACCCCATAACCACACATCCCTGATGGACCCCCATAACCTTGATGGACCTCCCAAACCCCACAACAGCCCCCACCACCAACCCCCACAACCCCTCCCACCCCATTCCTCACCTTGGCGTCCCCCAGGAACCTGGTGAGACACAAGAATGCGCTCTTCTCCACCCTGAAGGGCTCGGCCGTGTGCGGGATGTCCCTGTGCGGGATGTCCGCGTGCAGGATGTCCCTGTGTGGGATGTCCGCGTGCGGGATGTCCACGTGCGGGATGTCCCCGTGTGGGATATCCACATGCGGGATGTCCACGTGCGGGATGTCCCCTGTGCGGGAAGTCCCCGTGCGGGATGTCCTTGTGTGGGATGTCCGCGTGCGGCGCGAAGCCACCGGCGCCCCACAGGAACACCCAGGGCAGCTGGGCCACCACCAGGAGCAGCGTGTCACCCGCCAGGACGTGGCGGAAGAACACCGGGGATGAGCCTTGGGGAGAGGGGACACACCTTGGAGACCTTGGGGACATTGGGGACCATGGAGATGTTGGGGTGATGGGGACACTGGAGACCTTGGGGACATTGGGATGATGGGGACCTTGGGCACACTGGAGATGTTGGGGTGATGGGGACATTGGAGATGTTGGGGTGATGGGGACATTGGAACACTGGGGACATTGGAGATGTTGGGGACCTTGGAGACCTTGGGGACATTGGGCATGTTGGGGTGATGGGGACCTTGGGAATCATGGAGATGTTTGGGACCTTTGGGACATTGGAGATGTTGGGGACCTTTGGGACATTGGAGATGTTGGGGTGATGGGGATCTTGGGGACCTTGGGGAGCTTGGGGACATTGGAGATGTTGGGGACCTTTGGGAGGAATCTTGGGGACATTGGGAACCTTGGAGATGTTGGGGTGATGGGGACCTTGGGACATTGGAGATGTTCGGGTGATGGAACACTGGGGACACTGGGGACATTAGAGACCTTGGGAAATTGGAGATGTTGGGGTGATGGGGACCTTGAGGACCCTGGGGACATGGTGATGGTGGAGGGCGTTAGGGACATTGGAGATTTTGGGGTGATAGGACACTGGGGACACTGGAGATGTTGGGGTGATGGCACACTGGGGACATTGGAAACCTGGGGGACATTGGAGATGTTGGAGTGATGGGACACTGGGGACACTGGAGATGTTGGGGTGATGGGACCACATCCAGGAGCCGCTGCGCAGCTGGGCCACCACCAGGAACAGCACGTAACCCACCAGGACGGGGTGGCAGGACACCGGGGACAAGCCTGGGGGAGAGTGGACACGAGTGAGGAGACCTTGGGGACCTTGGAGATGTTGGAGATGTTGGGGTGATTGGGACCTTGGGAACCTTGGAGATGTTGGGGACCTTGGGACATTGCTGACCTTGGAGAAACTGGAGATATTGGGGACCTTTGGGACACTGGAGATGTTGGGGTGATGGGGCCTTGGGGATACTGAGGACATTGGAGACCTTGGGGATGTGGAGAGTTTTGTCAAAGGGTGGCTTGAGGAGAGAGGACACAGCCGAATTGATTTGGTAGAGATGTCCTAACTAGGGCAGAGACCTTTTTGCAGGCAGGGTGTCTGTTGAGAAAGCAGCAGGCTAGAGAATGGAAAAGTACAAGACCGTGGTTAATTCCAAATCTTGCACCTGCAAAGATAACGTGTCCTTGGGCCTAGCAGAGATAAAGAAATGGACAGCAAGGTGTAAGAAGTAGAGAACGTAGGCCCAAAGGAATGTGGATGAGTTAATGGTATAGTTTAACCAATAGATTGCTTGGCTTACAGAATATTAATGAGCTTATTATTTGCTGCATAAGTGTTTGATGCTTTCTTTAATAAACTGGACCTGTGATGAACCACCTGGTGTCCGGGTCTCCTTCCTACGACACATGGTGACCCCTGACGCTGACCCCTTGTCTCGACTAAAAGAAAAATGGGGAGAGAACGTCTCCCATGGTCAAGGAAGTTGGAGCTGGGTCCTGTTTGCAGCTGGGACATTGGAGATGTTGGGGTGCTGGGGAGCTTGAGGATCTTTGGGGACATTGGAGATGTTGGGGACCTTGGGGACATTGGAGATGTTGGGGTGATGGGAGCTTGGGGACATTGGAGATGTTGGGGTGATGGGGCCTTGGGGACCTCGGAGATGTTGGGGACCTTTGGGGGCAATGGGGACATTGGAGACCTTGGGGACATTGGGGTGATGGGACCTCCGGGACATTGGAGGCTTTGGGACATTGGAGAACGTTGGGGACCTTTGGGACCTTGGGAATATGGAGGGTGTTGGGGCCCTTGGAGATGTTGGGGTGATGGGACCTTGGGGACATTGGAGATGTTGGGGACCTTGAGGACCTTGGGAGTATGGAGGACACTGGGGACATTGGGGATGTTGGAGCAATGGGGACCTTGAGAACCCTGGGGACATTGGGATGATGGGGCACCTTGGGCACACTGGAGATGTTTGAGGCCTTGGAGACCTTGGGGACCTTGCGAACATGGAGGGTGTTGGGACTGTTGGGGACATTGGGGACCTTGGAGGTGTTGGGGTGATGGGGACCTTGGGAATCATGGAGATGTTGGGGACCTTTGGGACATTGGAGATGTTGGGGAGATTGGGGACATTGGAGATGTTGGGGTAATGGGGACCTTGGGGACATTGGTGACCTTGGGGACATTGGAGAATGTTGGGGACCTTTGGGACCTTGGGAATATGGAGGGTGTTGGGGTCCTTGGAGATGTTGGGGTGATGGGACCTTGGGGACATTGGAGATGTTGGGGACCTTGAGGACCTTGGGAGTATGGAGGACACTGGGGACATTGGGGATGTTGGAGCAATGGGGACCTTGAGGACCCTGGGGACATTGGGATGATGGGCACCTTGGGCACACTGGAGATGTTTGGGACCTTGCGAACATGGAGGGTGTTGGGGCCGTTGGGGACATTGGGGACCTTGGAGATGTTGGGGTGATGGAACATTGGGGACATTGGAGATGTTGGGGACCTTGGAGATGTTGGGGTGATGGGACACTGGGGACATTGGAGATGTTGGTGTGATGGGGACCTTGGGGACATTGGAAAACCTGGGGGACCTTGGAGATTGTTGGACATTGGGGACCCTGGAGATGTTGGGGTGATGGGACAGTGGGGACATTGGAGATGTTGGGGTGATGGGGACCTTGGGGACTTTGGAAAACCTTGGGGACACTGGAGATGTTGGGGCACTGGGGACCTTGGGGGTACTGGGGATGTTGGGGACCTTGGGGACTGTCCTGGTTTAGGGCAAATTTGTTAAAGAATTTGCAAAGGGGGCCCCTCTAGAAATCAAAACCCACACGGCCCCTCCGCCCAAACAGTTCGGGAAAAAATCCTTGGAGAGAGGTGGAAAGAACCTGTTTATTTCAGGCACAGCACCCCCCAGCACACAAAATGAACAATACCAGATGACACCACTCTGAGAAAGATGACAAAATCAGAAAGTCTCTTTCGGGGGTGGTTGCTCTGTTCTCAGTCCCTCCAGCGCTGGGGCAGCTGCTGCAGCCAAACCTTCGGTGTTCCCGGGTCCCAGTCCGGAGCAGGTTCGAGATGGTCACAGGAACAGGAGAGGAGAAACAGTCCAGGAAGGAATTTGGACTGTTTAGCTAAACTAGCTAATAAGCAGAGGCCAAAGCAGAGCAGGAGCGAGAGCAGAAAAGAGAGCAAGCAAAGCAGCAAGCTGAAAGCAAGAAGCAAAAAACAGCCCCATGTACTGCTCGTCTCTGTGTCCCTGTTAAGAGAAACCCAAACAAAACTTCCACTCTTCAGAGCCGGTCTTAAAGGCACAGAACAGATGAATGGGGATACAAGCATCATAACCCCAGGACATTCCACCCCTTATCCCCATATCATCAACATACTACAACACATCATGCATTATTCATATTTCCATCTGTTTCTCCAAAATTACAAGCAATACCCACTATGCCTTCTTCACATCCCCACACTGGACCACTGAATCCAGGCCCTCTATTACAGAGCTGCAGGATTCCCCCTTTTCACTTTAGTCACTTAAAGCTCCATCTATCACTTGCTCAGACCTTCAACACTTACAAATTTCCTTCTCCATCTTCCACTTGCCCAGACCTTCAAGACTTACACATTTCCCTCTATCTCATGTCTGTATGGTTTAATGTACAGACAATGGTAGTAACATCCAATGAACAGTGATATTGCACATCATTCTTACCCCACAATCAGATCTCCGTGAACAACAACATTGTGTTGTTCCATCTCTTTGCATTATCCACCACGTGCAACCTGGTCCCTGAGCAAAGACAACCCCAAGAATGGGTTTGTCTGTACTCGAAGCAGAATTGATCTACACAGTCTTCCCTAACAAACCTCTGATATGTACCACTGGGACTTTGTCTCCTTCTATTACATTTAGGGACTCAGACTGGGCAGGACCTGCTCGGTTGGTGGAACCTTGGGTGTTGACTAAGCAGGTGGCCGTTGCTAAATGCTGCTCCCAATTTTTGAAAGATCCCCCACCCAAAGCTTTCAACTGGGTTTTTAGTAGTCCATTGTACCTCTCCACTTTTCCTGCAGCTGGTGCATGGTAGGGGATATGATACACACACTCAGTGCCATGTTCCCTAGCCCAGGTGTTGATAAGGCTGTTCTTGAAATGAGTCCTGTCGTCTGACTCGATCCTCTCAGGGGTGCCATGTCTTTGCTTTTCAAGGCCCAGGATGGTTTTCCGGGCTGTAGCATGAGACACAGGGTAGGTTTCCAACCATCCAATGGTGGCTTCCACTATGGTCAGCACGTAGCGCTTGCCCTGGCGTGTCTGGGGCAGTGTGATGGAGTCAATCTGCCAGGCCTCCCCATACTTGTACTTGGACCACCGCCCACCGTACCAGAGGGGCTTCACTCGCTTGGCCTGCTTGATGGCAGCACGTCTCACAGTCATGGATAACCTGAGAAATACTGTCCATGGTTAAATCCACCCCTCGGTCTCGTGCCCACTTATAGGTGGCATCTCTGCCCTGATGGCCTGAGGCATCATGGGCCCATCGAGCTAGGAATAACTCCCCCCTATGTTCCCAATCTAAGTCTATTTTGGACACCCCTATCTTTGCAGCTTGGTCTACCTGCTCATTGTTTTGGTGCTCCTCATTGGCCCTACTCTTGGGTACATGGGCATCTACATGGCGGACTTTCACAGGTAGCCTCCCTACCCTGGTAGCGATGTCTTTCCACTCTTCAGCAGCCCAAACTGGTTTTCCTCTATGTTGCCAGTTGGCCTTTTTCCACCTCTCCAGCCATCCCCACAGAGCATTGGCTACCATCCATGAATCAGTGTAGAGGTAGAGCTTTGGCCACTTCTCTCTCTCAGCAATGTCCAGGGCCAGTTGAACAGCTTTGAGTTCAGCAAGTTTGCTTGATCCACCTTCTCCTTCGGTAGCTTGTGCAACCTGTCGTGTGGGGCTCCATACGGCTGCTTTCCACTTCCGGTTCATCCCTACGATGCAACAGGAACCGTCAGTGAAAAGAGCGTAGCCTGTTTCTTCTGGTGGCAGTTGGTTATATGGAGGAGCTTCTTCTGCCTGTGTCACTGGTTCTTGTTCTCCATCTGTGACACCAAAATGTTCACCTTCAGGCCAATTTGTAATTACCTCAAAAATACTAGCGCAAATCAGTTTACCTATATGGGCACGCTGTGATAACAGCAATCCATTTGCTCCATGTAGCACTGGTGGCATGGTGAGTGGAGGGAACCTTGCCTTTGAACATCCATCCCAGCACCAGTAGTCGGGGTGCCAGGAGGAGTTGTGCTTCAGTGCCTATTACCTCTGAGGCAGCCTGGACTCCTTCATAGGCAGCCAAGATTTCCTTCTCTGTGGAGTGTAGTTGGCTTCAGAGCCTCTGTAGCTACGACTCCAAAATCCCAGTGGTCAACCTCGAGTCTCCCCAGGCACCTTCTGCCAAAGGCTCCAGGACAAGGCATTGTTCCTGGCTGCAGAGTAGAGCACGTTCTTTACCTCTGGTCCTGTCCTGACTGGGCCAAGGGCTACTGCATGAGCAATCTCCTGCTTGATCTGGACAAAGGCTTGTTGCTGCTCAGGGCCCCAGTGGAAATCGTTCTTCTTGTGGGTGACCAGGTATAGAGGCTCACGATCTGGATGTGCATTCTCCAAAAGCCTATGGCACCTTGGAAAGCTTGTGTTTCCCTCTTGCTGGTTGATGGAGATGTTGTTGGGATCTTATTGATGACCTCAGTGGGAATCTGACACCACCCATACTGCCACTTTACTCCCAGGAACTGGATCTCTTGGGAAGGTCCTTTGATTTTGCTCTTCTTCATGGTGAAGCCGGCTTCCAGCAGAATCTGGATGATCCACTCTCCTTTCTCAAACACTTCCATTGTCATGTTCCCCCACACAATGATGTCCTCAATGCACTTCAGGTGTCCTGGAGCCTCACCCTTTTCCAGTGCAGCCTGGATCAGTCCATGGCAGGTGGTGGGGCTGTGCTTCCACCCCTGGGACAGTCGGTTCCAGGTGTACTGCACGCCCCTCCAGGTGAAAGCAAACTGAGGCCTGCATTCTGCTGCCAAAGGACTGGAGAAAAATGGGTTGGCAATGTCAGTAGTGGCAAAGCACTTTGCTGCCTTGGACTCCAGCTCGTACTGAATTTCCAGCATGTCCGGCACAGCAGCGCTCAGTGGTGGAGTCACTTCATTCAATGCATGATAGTCCACAGTCAATCTCCATTCTCTGTCAGACTTGTGCACAGGCCAGATGGGACTGTTGAAGGGTGAGTGGGTCTTGCTGACAACCCCTTGGCTCTCCAGCTCATGGATCATTCTGTGGATGGGATCACAGAATCTCGATTTGTTCAATATCGCTGGCGGTGTAATTGGTGACAATTGGTACTTGTTGCTCTGCCACCCTCAGGAGTTCTACTGCAGATGGGTTTTCTGATAGTCCAGGCAAGATGTTTAATTGATTAATGTCCTCTACCTCTACAGCAGCTATTCTGAAGGCCCACCTGAGTCCTTTGGGTCTTTGTAAAGCTGTTCCAGAGGAAGTCTATGCCCAGAATCCACAGGGCCTCTGGGCCAGTCACAATAGGATGTTTCTGCCACTTCTTCCCAGCCAGGCTCACCTGGGCTCCCAACAGGGTCAATTGCTGTGATGCCCCCTCACCCCAGCAACAGAAACAGGTTCTGCCCCCACATGTCCTGGTGGCATCAGGGTACACTGCACACCAGCATCAATTGTATTAGTGGGGTACCCCGATGAAGGAAGGAATGATGAATCTGACTTCATGTTCTCAGAAGGCTAATTTATTATTTTAAGATACTATATAATATTAAAGAACACTAAACTAAACCATACTAAAGAATACAGGAAGGATACTTACACAATGCTAAAAAGCCAATTATGAAAACTCAAGACTCTCTTCAGAGTCCTGACACAGCTTGGCCCTAATTGGCCAATGAGTGAAAACACACCAGAAACCAATGAAACAATCACCTGTTGATAAAAAATCTCCAAACACATTCCAAAGGAACAAAACACTGGAGAAGAAAATGAGATAATTCTTGTTTTCCTTTTTCTCTGAGGCTTCTCCGCTTCCCAGGAGAAAAATCCTGGGCGACAGAATTTTTCAGAAAATGTGAATGCCACAAGTATCAAATAAGGTATCATATTTTTGTGGCTCTTATGTGCCAGGCCATCGGGTCCACACAATCCAGAAGATCTGTTTTTGCTGCGCCTCTTTCTGGCTAGAGTCAGTGTCCCCCTAGCCCTGGTTATCATTTCTTTCCTGGGCATACACACTAGAGGTTCCTTCAAGGGGATCTGACAGATTATACCTGGCAGCTCGGTCACAGGAGGCTGAGGCTACCTTCACTTTAGTGGAACTCCCTTGGTTGGTGTTTCCCTCCTTGAGGTGACGCACCCGTGTTGCCAGGACAGAAATGGGTTTCCCATCCCACATTCCCATGTCTTCCCCATGGTCACGAAGGAAGAACCACAGGTCAGCCCGTACGGTGTAACCTCTCTCTCTAGCTGGGGAATGTTGGGCCATGACTGCGGCCTGTGATTTGCACTGGTGCCATATGGGAACTGTTCCTCCTCACCTCCTCCCTCATGTCCCTCATCTCCCTCTGTGGTCCTTAATAACAGCAGAGAAATAATCCTGCATGGGGTCATTGATCACACTCTCACAGTTTCTAAGCTTGTTGGTGACAGAACCCACTGTCTTTTGGTTATTATGGGCATTAATTATTGCAATAAAGGTGGGGTATTGGGATGGCCCCAGGTTTGCCAGGCTCCACAACATTTGCCCTGTGCACCTGACCTTGTTGGGGTCATTATCATGCTATCCATCCCTCTCAAAGAGTACCTCCAATAATTCTGCCCCTTCTCTCAGCTGTTAGATCCTTTCCTCAAGGGTCTTCCAGCACATTCTATGGTGGCGCTCCTGCATTCTTTCTCTGTGGACAAACCTCTCTCTGACACTCATTAAAAACCACTCCCAGAGAGAAAGGGACCCTGGCTCCCTTACAAAAATCTGATTGATACCTGAGTCCTGGGTCAAGGGTCCCAAATTCCTTGCCTCACCACCATCCAGCTGGACACCTGTACCCATAACTTCCCAGACCCGAAGTAGCCAGGTTGTACAAGCCTCACATCCCTGTCGTACAATGTCTTTGTGCATATTACAGAGACTTTCGTACATCAGGGACTCGGTGATGATTGCAACCTCTGGCTCCCCGGTGGCTTGTGAGGGCCCTCCCCTATCTGGGTGCTCTGCTTTCATCTTAGATCTCCATGTTTCTAGAGGGGCAACTGCTGCTGGCTGTGATTGCCTTTGCAATTCAGCTGGAACCTGGACAGTTGTAACATCTGTGGGTTCCACTGCTGCACTATTAGACTTTCCCTCTTCAAGGCAGGGAGAGCTTTCCTCACCAGCTGGGGAAGTGTATTCCTTCAGCATCTGGCCCATCTCATGAATCTCCTTCCCCAGACCCCCCACCCATTCTGGGTAGTTCACATCTGGGGTGGGCTGTGGGGCAGGGTCAGGCTTGGGGGCAGCAGCATCCCTAGATTCTGGTGGCGTGTTAGGTTCTGGGGTTGGTGTCAGGGTGGTCATCCAGGTTAGTCACCCCTTCTCTCTAAATGCTAAATAGAACAGGCTTATCAGCAACACTAGCCACTGTATGATATCATTAATATTCAGAGTGGAACTGAACCCTTCAAAAACTGGTGGGGTGGACCCAAAGAAATAGCTAAAGGGTGGGGAGAAGATTTCGCCCAGTGTCATTTCCTTACAGCAGTTGCCATTATTAAAGTAACCCCAAAACCATACTGTTAGTGTGTGATAGCTGTGAATCCATGTGCCTGCTTTCCAGAGGAAGTTAAAAATCCATGAATTCCTCACCTTATTCACCCATAAAACAAACCGGATAACAGACTCAGTAGCCTTTGTTATAGGACCCATGTTTAGATAAGGGCCTACAAATGGGAGAAATACAGCCACAATCACGTGCCACCCAAACCAGGGCAAGCTGGACCACACGGTGTCGCTTAATGAGGTTTCTATAGCGGCACACAAACAAATTATTAGATTATTCAAGAACTGTTATTCCCTTTTTGTTTCTGTGCCCTCTAGCTGCACGTTGGGCGCCAAAATCTGTCTTGGTTTGGAAAGACTAGAGTCTGCTAAGGAAGGCAGGAACCTTCCCTGAAATGGAGAATGTAACCCTCCCCACCCCTCGGAATTGCTATAAATTTTAAATAAGGGGCTCTCAGGCAAAAATATGGGAGCAGGAAATAACAGTTCTTTAATAGGGAAAAGAAAAAAAGAATAAAATATGCAATGCAGTACACTAGAACAACAGTGAGAGTCCAGAACCCAACCTGACACCCTATGGGTCGGGGTGTTGGTGGCAGTCCAATTGGAAATGTGGCTGCAGTCCTCCTGAATTATCAGGTGTGGTTCTGTTGGAGCAAGGGGTATCTGTAGAGAAGGATGTATTCTTCCTCTGAAGATTCAGTGGAAGAAGAGATAGCTGCTGTTCCTCTGGGAATCCCGTGGAGAAAGCTGTGCTGGTGTCTCAAAATTTCTGGATTATATCTGGGTAGCAATGCTTGGCTCCTCCCACTGGGCAGAGCATCTCACAAGGTGATGTTATAATTCTTATCAGTCATGCAGTGACATTCAGTAGTCTGTTATCAGCAGATGTCCCCTCCCAAGGGAGGTGTGAATGTGGTCACTCAAAGAGAGAGATAAAGCAAACTGCCCACTTGACAAAAGATAATATGCCATACAGATGGTAATTGAAAACATCTTGCATTGCAATCTTCAACAGAGCTAATTCCCTCCCTCTGGCTGCTACTTTTCTCATAACATTCTGGTTCACTTTTTGACAAATTAAACACTCTTTTGTAATTTATTTTGCTAGGTCATTTACACTTATGCTTAGGGTATTTCTTAGGAAATGATCACATAGTCTTTGGACTCTCCAGTGGGTCAATTATGTAATACTGTTAGCACTGTCTGAACAAGTGCTTTGTTTGAAAACACCCATCCATCCAAGATTAACCACTCCCCTGGTTGCCTTTGGTGTAACTTTAAATCTTTTATAACTTCCTTTTCTTTTTCAATAATAATGGGTTCCTCTCTTCTTTCTCCCCTGTCAGGTGTGGTCTCTGCTTTAAAAACGTTCACTGGATCCCCTGGTTCTAAAGCTTCTTCCTTTGCTATCTGATCAGCCAATTGGTTTCCTCTAACTTCAAAATTGTCTCCTTTTTGGGGCTCTTTCATATGGACCACTGCTGTTTCTGTTGGTTTCTGTAATGATTCCAATACGGACTTGACCAGGTTCTCATGGGCTAAGCTTTTTCCTTTTGAGCTTAGATATCCAGGCTCCTCCCGTATTTTCCCAAATGTGTGAACTATCCCAAATGCTTATTGGGAATCTGTATAAATGGTTCTCTGGTCTCCCTCCAGTAAGTCTAATCCTCTTTTCAGGGCATATATTTCACAACTTTGGGCTGACCAGTTTTGGGGTAGTTTCCCTTTTTCATCAATTTGTAAAATTTCTCCATCTATGATGGCATAACCTGAAGCTCTTTTTCCATCTACTACCCTTGAGGAGCCATCTATGAACAAGATTCTTCCAGTTGCTAGAGGGTGATCTTCTAAATCCTCTCTTACTTTTGTTTGAAGGTTAATCAATTCAAGACAGTCATGTTCTAAATTTTCTATAGGCTCTCCCGTAAGGAATTGTGCTGGATTGAGGGCATTTGATGTGATGAATTCTAAATCATCTGTGTACATCAGTATTATTTAATATTTTAGTATTCTTGCATTGATTAGCCACTGCTGAGCTCTCTGGTTCAGCACTGTTTTAAGATTGTGAGGAGTATGTACTTCAATTTTTCCTTATAAGGTCAATTTTTGGGTCTCCTCTATCAGGATTGTGGTTGCTGCTGCTGCTTGTATACAAACTGGCCAGCCTCTAGCCACTGAATGCAACAACTTGGAGATGTAAGCCACAGGTTTCCTGCAGCTTCCCCACTCTTGAGTTAGTACACCGTAGGCTATACTCTCTTCAGCACTTACAAACAGATCAAAGCACTTCCTGAGGTCTGGTAAGCTTAGGACCGGGGCAGAAGATGACTTGTCTTTTAAGCTCTCCAGTTGTTGATCATCTTCTGCTTTCCAAATTATCGGGTCTGGACCTACTAACTTATTGTATAAAAATTTTACACTTTGTGTGTATTGATCTAACCATAACTTGCAGTATCCAAACATGCCTAGGAGTTTTCTCACATCTCTTTGTTTTGGAGCTGGGAGAACACTTGTGTCCCAATTAGGAGGTGGTAAAGGGACATCAGTAGGAGGGGCAGAAGAGCTTGAGTGCATGTTAAGTGGAGCTGGAGAAGGGGTGGAGAGTGAAACAGGTGGAGTATGTACTCGTGGTGGTGCAGAAGCCACTGGAGGAACCAAAGGGGGTGGTGAGGGAGTGGCCACCAGGGGACATACCGGGTCTACCACAGAGGAAGCCAAAGAGGTAGAAGAAGGAATTAGAGGAGGCGAGAATGGGATGGCAGCCGGGGGAAAAGCCAGATCTGCCAATTGAGGTGCCAGAGGAAGAGGATGATAAGGTGGAGGGGAATCAGGAGGCCAGTAGTCCAGGAGGTCCCACCTTTTACTACTCTCTCTAACTCCAGCATCCCCTCTTTCAGTCCCCTCTTTCTTCCTCTGCACCTTACAAATTCACACACCTTCATCCCCAATAGCACTCTTTAGCCAACAAGCCACATACAATAATTGCTCAGGATCAGTATCTCCTCCGGCTGTCGGATAGTGACTCAGTTGTTGACACATCCACTTGTCTTTTGTCCTATACCACGGCCATCCTCCTTGCACATCTAACTCTGGCCAGACTTCTACACAGTAATGAATAATCTTAACCTTATCTAATCCCTCCATGGCCTCGATAGAATCTCATCTCTCTAGCAGTTGACCTAAGGGACTATGAGGAGGGTATATTCCTCAGTCTTTTGCCTCTCTTCTTACTATTACATCCTCCCATTTTTTTGGTCTCAACAGAAAAAAATCACAAAGGTGCCTCTACTCGAAAAGAATGTACTAAAAGGTGACTCAAGAAAAATCTTATTTGAGGAGTCTCTGCTTCCTCCACTGAACTTCAGATTTGCCTGATCCCTTTCTTCAGGACTTTAAAAGAAAACAAATGTCTAATTTCTAGTTTGCCTAATTTCCCTAATGCTAGGACTTATGTATCAGGACTTCAAAAACTTGAGATCCTGTCTTTCCCTGCCGAGACTCGTGCCTGATCTCCTTTGTAAGGACTTAATTTGCCTGCAGGACTTGTGTGCTTGCCTGAATCCTTCTCGCAACTTGCGATTACTTCCCCCTGTCAGAACTTTTGGGGTGCATGCCACTCATACACTATTTCCTCCACATGCCCGGAGGGGGGCCCTCTTTACCCCTTAGGAGGCGACTCACTCACGCTGATTCCACTCGCTTCCCCCCTTTCCTGGCTGGCCCCCTCGCGGGGGTTTGGAACCGCGGTACTAAGGGGTCCACACTCAGGCTGAGGGTCCGAGCTGCCAGCCCCTGTCTCACTCACACTCGCTCGCCCCGTACTCCCGCCACCAGATATTGCTCGCCAGTCCAGCGCTCATCTGCGTTACTGGTCCCAAGCCGATCTTCTCTGGTCCTGATAGCCAGCTGTCCTGGAGGTCCAGTGTGGGAGGCCATCCCAGTCCTGATGTCCTCTTCAGGCACGGCTATCCCAGACAAGCGCCCAGCTAAAATAAATAGGGCAGGAGATCTTTCTCCTTTTAATGCCTTTATTAAAAATCAGCTTGCATGGGAAGAACTGACATGTCTCATGCATATTTTGGGGGTGGCACACAGTAGGAGGAAAAGTGCAGCTGTGTCCACTGGTCTGCAGGCAGAGCTGTGGCTTCCATCCTCGCGAGAGCACCAGGAGATTCCCAGATTTTTGGTTTGACATTCGAGGTCC
Organism: Melospiza melodia melodia; assembly: GCF_035770615.1. NCBI lineage: Eukaryota > Metazoa > Chordata > Aves > Passeriformes > Passerellidae > Melospiza > Melospiza melodia. The sequence continues at coordinate 6,021,733 of NW_026948600.1, read as the reverse complement.
TCTTTCCAGCAACATGTTTTAGGTTAGGGTGAGGGGTAAAAAGGGTCTTAGCAGGTACTGGATTCTGTTCTTCACGTCTAGACATCACTTTGATCCCTCAATTCCGTGTTGGTTCATTCTTTTTAGGGGTTTTTGCTAAGTTTGGTGAAGGGCTTCCTCATTTGCATGCCAACCCCAACGTCATTTGCATGCCAACTTGGTTGTCCCATCCTCTTAACTGTTCCGGGTGCCATCCTCCTGGAAGCAGCAGGGTGCCGCTCAAAAAAAAGGGGGATTCCCAACCATCAACAACAGGTAATTAACGAAAAACTATTAACAACAGGTGATTACAACAACAAACAGTTACAACTCCACCCTGGCAGCAACTGGCCCAACCTGTGAACTCTGAAACCTTTGAAAAAAATGGCCAACTTTTCTACTCATAACAGTATGACATCACAGAGAGTGTTTTGGGACATCACTGAGGGAGTTGTGCTATCACACAGCTTCTGTGACATCATAGAGTAGGGTTTGTGGCCATAGAGGAGATCCTGCCATCATAGAGGGTGGCTCACTGACATCAGAGACTTGGTTGTGACATCACTGGGTGGCTGTGTAACATGATAGAGCAGGTGGTGACATCACAGAACAGATTCTGACATCATATTGTGGCTTTCTGACATCACAGAGTCTTTTATGACATCACAGTGCAACTGCCTGACATTCCAGGCTGACATCTCAGAGTTGGCTCTGTGACATCACAAAGGTGCTCTGTGAAATGCTAGAGTGGGCTCTGACATCACAAGTGGCAGTGTGACATTGCAAAAAAGCTGTGTGGGATCACTGGGGGCTCGGTGAAATCACAGGATGCTGTGTCAGATCACAGGGACTGTGTGACATCACAGGGGCAGTGTGATATCACAGGGCCTGTGTGAGGTCACTGGGGAGGTCACTCTGCCCCAGCCCCCCTCACAGTTCCCCCCACAGCAGTCCAGCCCTGCTCGTGCACAGCGGGGTCCCCTGTCCCCCCGGGTCCCCCCGTCCCCGGCCCCGCAGCCTCAGAGGATGTTCCACGAGATATACCCCAGAGAATGTTCCACGAGATCAACCCCAGAGCCTGACACGGGGATGGGGGCCGGGGCCCTGGGGGTGGCACAGGGGGACAGGGACCCCCCGGCAGCATCCCCGTGTCAGAGCCTGGGTCAGGGCTCCGTCTTCCTGTTACGAACAATGGCTTGAGACCGCTGAAAAAATGCCCAGGAAGGGAGCAGCAAAAACCAGATTTAATATTAAGGGCCAGCAACACAAAGTTCCTTGGCAAGAGTCACTCTGCTCCTGACTGGACACTTCAGGCACACCAAGGAAACAAAGCAACAACAAAACCAAACCAAATCCAGGCAATCAAACCAGAAATCATCAGAGAACTGTCCCTATGTGTGTGTGACACAAGGGCAGTGAGGGCAAGGATGAAAGGAATACGGCCCAAAAGGTAAACAGAGATCAAACTTAACAGGACTTAACCTTAACTGATACCTTCAACTTCACAATTTAGCAAAAGAACAGAGCTTAACAGTATTTAACCTTACAACCAACCAACCTATGACTTAGCAATCTAACAGAGGAATAACACTCAACGATATTCAACTTAACTTATATTCAACATAAAAACTTAGCAAAAGAAAAACTCTTAGCAGCATTTAGCTTAGCTTAGACTTCGTGACTTAACCTCACTTACAGGACTGACTGGCTCAGCTATCCAAGACACTCAAGCCCCTCACAGAGCAGCATTTCTGCCACATTTCCCCAGCACAGGCACTCCTGTGTGCACACAGAGACAAAAAGCCAGTGCCAGGCACCTGTGAGCAATTTCCCTGAGGGCAGAAAATGCTCCCTGTGGATCTTTTGGCATCTCCCCAGCAGGTGAAGGGTTGAGCCTGGAGGAGTGGGGGGATCGGCCCAGGCTCCATCATTGTTCGGGATTCCCGAGTGCAGCAAACGGGAGAGTTCCTTGCTGGGAGAGGCCCCACTCAGAGGGAGTCGCTGGCCCAGGAGAGCTCCAAGGGCTCCTTTTGGAGCGCTGTTTGCAGGGCCCCAAGAGAGGGGCTTCAGTCCCAGCAATGGCTCATCCTGGCTGCACTTGGCACCAACAGCTTTCTTTGTCAGTGTGAGAACAGGGATGTTGTGCCACAGAGGGAACAAAAACACCACCCAGGGCTGCTGCTACAGAAAGCAGGAGCTGGTTGGGCAGCAGCAGTGGCTGGAACAGACAGTGTTTGTGATGAGCTGCAGAGGAGCTGAGCCCAGGGGCTCCAAGGCCGAGGCCCAAGGAGCATTTCTCAGCTGGCAGGGCAGCCTGAGAAGGGGAGGGGGAAATGCACCAGCGCAGGGCCCATGGAACCAAGGGACCATTGTTACATGGTGGGGCCCTGTGAGACCAAGGGAGCATTGTGACACTGTGAGGCCCTGTGACAGCAAGGGACCCGTGTGACACTGGGACCTTGTGACACCAAGGGACCACTGTGACACTGTGGGGTCCTGTGAGACCAAGATACCATTGTGACACTGTGGAGCCTCATGGAATCATGGAGAGCACTGTGACATTGCTGGGCCTCATGGAACCAAGAGGGCTGTACTGACACTGTGGGTCCATGGAATGTAGGGACCATTGTGACTCTGAGAGGCCCCATCAAACCAAAGGTCCATTGTGACACCATGGGGCCTCATGCAACTGTGGAGACCATTGTGACACTTTGGGGTGCCATGGAACCAAGAGGCCATTGTGACACTGTGAGACCCCATGGATCCAAAGGTCCATTGTGACATTGCAAGGCCTCATGGAACCAAGGGCCATTGTGACACTGAGGATGCTCATGGAATCATGGAGACCATTGTGACACTATGAGGCCTCATGGAATAAGCAAAGCATTGTGACACTGTGAGGCCTCATGGTACCAATGAGACCATTGTGACCCCACAGGTCCCCACAGAACCAAGAGCACCATTATGATACTGTGGGGCCTAGTGAAACCAAGAGGCCTTTGTGACACTGCAGGGCTGCATGGAACGAAAGGTCCATTGTGACACTGCAGGACCTCGTGTCATCAGTGCTCCGTTGTGACACTGCTCAACCAAAGGAGACCATTGTGACACTGCAGGGATGCATGGAACCTTAGGGCCATGGTGACATTGTTGATCCCCATTGAAACTAGGGTTCATTGTGACGCTGCAGGGCTGCATGGAACCAAAGCTCCAGGGTGACACAGAGGGGCCTCCTTTCATCAATGGTCCATTGTGACACTCTTGAGTCAAAAGAGACCATTGTGACTCCGCAAACCCCCAAGGTCCAAAAGTCCATTGTGACATTCAGGGCTCATGGAACAGAAGAGTCACATGTTATTGTGGGGTCTGGGGAACCACAGAGACCATTGTGACACTGCGAGGCCTCATGGAATAATTTGGACCATTCTGACACTTGGGGCCTTCTGGAACCTGGGGGCCACTTTGACATTGTGCAACTCCACTGAACCAAGGGTCCATTATGACACTGCTGGACCCCATGGAATCAAGGCACCATTGTGACATTATGGGGCCTCTTAAAAACAAGGAGACACAGAGCATGTCTGACTGGTTTGGCCTCCCATGGACTGCCTGACTGGTCCAAATGACCTTGGCATGTTGAGGGTTGCTTCTCATCTGCTAATGAAACACTGGGGCTCCATGCTTTCCTTCCCAATGGAAAAGAACTTTCCTTCTCCTCCAGGCACCCATGGCCAGAATTGAGATTTCACCTCCAAATGTCCTTATATCCAGGGATTGTTCCCATAGGAATATTGCCAGGACAAGTCTATCTTGCATTGGTTTTACAAGGGTCACTTCCATCTGTCTCCAAAACATTGGGGAAGGCTCTGCACTTTCCTTCCCATGGGAAAGAACTGTCCTGCTTCTCTAGGTGCCCATGGCTGAGATTGGACTTCCACCTCCAAAATTCCCTACATCCAAAGATAGCTCCCAGACAAAATATGTCATTTCTGAAAAGTCTGGATGGCCTTGGCCTACTGAGGCTCTCACCTGCCTTCCAAACACTGGGGCTCTCTGCTTTCCTTCCTATGGAAAAGAACTGTACTTCTTGGCCAGGTGCCCATGCCCAGAATTGGGATTTCACCTCCAACACTGCCTGTTGTGACAGACTGGAGGAGATTGTTGGCTGGAAATATTTCATGTGTGAGGGAGGAAGAAGGGGTAGGTCCAGCCTTGCCCTGCCCTGTAAGCCCAGCACTGCCCTGCCCTGGAACCCCAATCCCCCCAGAGCCTCTATCCCAGCCCAGCAGTGTCTGCCAGTCCCTGGCACAGCACAGGCAATGCTCCACAGCCACCTCTGCAGCCCCCAGCCCAGCTCCTGAGGGACCAAATGAGCCCAAGCCCCACCAGGGGGAAGGGCCCAGGGAAACCAAGGGGTATTGGTGGCTGACCACAAGGCAAGCACCCATCTTGACCCTACCTCTTCTTGGAATTTCCATCTGAACACCACTGGAATCCAGGAGTTGGTAGCTCTGTGTGTGCCTCTGCGTATCCTTTTTGTCTTTTTGTCTTTCTGTGTCTTCTTCTTCTGTTTCTCTTGCAAATTTTGATTAACATTAAATTGAACAGGCATAGAGTTTGTGAAGTTGAATGTGGGCCAAGTCAATGATTTGAGAAGAGTTTTTATTGGTTGAATGTCTGTTGTCGTTTGACATGAAAAGAATTTTAAAAAGTAATACAAAATTTTTGTGTAACTGACAATCTGTTAAACCACTGAGATACTGAACACGTCTCTGTGAAACACAAATGCTAAAGACGAAAAAACCCAGGAACCTCCTCTTTTTTCCCAATCAACAAAGAAGCAGCAGGCCCTGGCCCCAGCCCCCATCTCAACCAAACCAAACCAAACCAAACCAAACCAACCAAAACCAAACCAAACCAACCCAAACCAACCCAAACCAACCCAAAACCAAGCAACTCTGCCATGGGCTGAGCCCCTTCCCACCTCCCCAGGCTGCCCCCTGCCCCCCCATCGGCCCCATTCTAACCAAACCAAATGTCAACAACTTCCAAACAGGAAAACAAGAGAGGCTACAAACCCCTAACCAGAACAAAGCCAGACACAGCTATTAAAATCTTACCATCAAGTCCCCTTCCCCCAAGACAATTAAAACAAAAAACTCCTACGACCTGCAACGCACACAAACTCAACCCTAGAGCTAAAGTTAAACAAAAAAAAACCCCACAAAAATGAACCATAAAACTAATCCTAACCCAACCACAACTTCAATCACAAGCTACTGGCAGGTCAGGTGTTAATCTTTTCAATACTTCAGTCCTCCCTCGAGTAAAAGAAAAACAAAATACAAGCATATAAAAAACAAACATAAAACCATCAAAGTCAGTAAAGAAGAAATTAAATCCCAAAAACCCTATTTTTCATTTAAATACATAAAACTAATAAAAAAATTCAAATTATTATCAAAGAAAAACCTCCAAGCTAAAAGAAAAGAATTGTTAAAATAACTGTAATAACATAAAAAGTTTAAACAGGGGAAAAAAAGTAATCCAGTATTCCCAAGAGAAGATCTGTATTCCAAGAGATAAAAATAATTTTAAAAGTAAATTATGAACATTTTTACCTTTAAAGAACTATTTTTAAAACAATACCCCATAAGTCAACATGGCCCATCAACAAGCTGTAAAAAACCTTCTGGCAATAAAAATAACTTCACAATAACAAAGTCCCCCAGACCACTCTTATCCATGGCAAAATTAAGAACCAGAAAAAAAGCAATTTTTTCTTCTTCTAAAAGAATCTCCATAACCTTAACAAGAAAAACTTCTCTCCCAAAGTACTCTAAAAAAAGACTATTCTAGAAATAGTAAAAAACTAGAAATTTTAAGTTTAGTTTCTTTACATGGTCAGTAAAAAAATAGTTGTAAAAAAAAGTGTTCTAAAGAGCTTATTTTAAATATTACTACATTTTTATTTTAGTTACTTTTAATAAAATTTTCTTTCTACCTTTTAAAAATCTTAAGCCTACTTTACCTTTCTCGCAATCCTATCTCACAAAACAAAACCATAAATAATTAATTGACAATAAAACCCAACACACTCATCAATACGCTAATTAAGAAATCTCAAGATTAGAGAAATCTTGAATAAACAAACCAACAACAATGTCATAATAAATGTTTTGCCAAAGTTTCTCTGATTTTGTCAAGTTCCCAGTAAAGGCTCTTTTATAGTTTTAGGCTCTGAAGAATCTCTTGATGGTACTTCTCCAGTGAGTTCAACTCCGAGCACATAACTGTAATTCCTTTAGAATGTCTCCTTAAAAGAGTTTTTTAGTGGATGGGAGTCAGGGCTTGTGTGTCCTGCTTGGCCCAGCCCAGGCAGGGCTCTCCCAGCCACATTCCACACTCCATTTCCCAGCTGGAGCCGCTGCTGCCTCTGAGTTGTGCTGCCCCAGCCCCAGGGACGCTCTCCTTGTCTGCCCATTCCCCCACGGTCTCTGGGCAGGGATGGCCTCAGTGGGGGCTGCTGACATCCTCAGCAACTTGGAGGCTGCTGCTGAATTTTCCTGCTCCACAGGCCTGTTCAGCCTTCAGCTCTTGAGTGCAGGAATTCAGTGCCCCAGGGCTCATTGACATTCAGAACACCTGAACAAGCCAAGCCTCTGGGAATAATCTGATTTCAGTTTTCAAATCATTTGTGGTTAATTCAACAGATCTCAGTAGTATATCCAAACTGAATGCAATATATTTTAAAATGAGTGACAAAACATATTTTTTAGGTCTTGTAATATTTTTTCTGTTAATTCATTAAAATGTGCAATCTCCAATTGACACTGACTCCAAGTACTGCTTCAGAGGCTTGTTCAGCCTTCAGCTCTTCAGTGCAGGAATTCAGTGTCCCAGGGCTCATTAACATTCAGAACACCTTAACAAGCCAAGCCTCTGGGGATGATTTTATTTCAGTTTCCAAATCTTGTGTGGTTAACAAAGAGAGATTTCAGAAGTGCATTCAACTGAATATGTTCTATTTAAAAAGACAGTGAGAAAACATTTTTTAGGTCCTATTTAGTTTTTTTTTTTCCCTGTTAATAGCAATCTCCAATTGACTTTGAATCCAAGTACCTCCTCATGTAGTTGGAACAGATATGAAAATCAAGATTGTGACATTTTTCATAGGGGTTCTTGGATGAGGGAAGAGATGAGGATCTGACTCCATGTTTCAGAAGGCTTGATTTATTATATTATGATATATAATGCATTAAAACTATACTAAAAGAATAGCAGAAAATGTTTCATCAGAAGGCTTAGGTAAGAAGAGAAAAGAAAGAAATTATAACAAAGTTTTGTGGCTCAAGCTCCGTGTCCAAGCCAGCAGGGCTGTGATTGGCCATTAATTACAAACAACTACATGAGACAAATCACAGATCTACATGTTGCCTTCCACAGCAGCAGATGATCATTGATTACATTTGGTTCCTGAGGTCTCTCAGCTTCTCAGGAGGAAAAATCCTAAAGAAAGGATTTTTCATAAAAGTTCTCTGCGACATAAGACCCTTCATGGCTGACAATCAATCAGACTCTGTCCCTACACCCACCCCACCATTTCCCCCATCCAAGCCCTGGCACTCAGAGCAGCCTTGTGCAAATCTGAGCTCCTTCCAGCCCAGGCTACACCTGCAGCTTTCAGCTCCTTGGCTCCAACTCCCACCTGCTTTCCTTGGAGAAGGAGTGGCCCGAGACACAGAGAGATGTTCATTTCTTGTCAGCCAACAAAGCCAAGGGAAGGCACAGCTCCATCATATGCCAAAATCATTCCTCTGCAAGGTATTAAATCCACTTTGCACAGCAGACATCTCAGAGCAATGGAAAACACCTTCTGTGCCCAGCACAGATCCCAACAGATCCTCCCGTGCAAACCCTCCCTTCCCCAATTCTGCCCAGATTTGCTCTTTGCACACACGAGTCACACACTGAAGTGAGGAGCTCCCTCCATACCCAGAGGGAGGAAAAGAGAGAAAGGGGATGAAGAGCTCTCCTGCACAGAGCCAAGGTCCAAGTGCCCCTGCAGTGGGAACCACAACTCATCAGGTTTGTGTCCTTTGGGCTCAGGGACTGGTGACACTCAGAGGCACAGAAAGATTTCTTGCCAACAAACAAAAGTTGAACATTTGAACAGTTTAATAACCATCACAGCTCTTCCCTCAGCTCTCTGGGATGTCCCAGCAGCATCTGACATGTCCCCCATCCCCCAGGGATTTCTGTACAGGAACAGTTTTAGACAAAGACATAAGAAAAGGTAATTCTGTGATTGATATAAAGACAATTAAGATGATGATTAATTATATAACTCTTTTAACTTCAGAAAGATTGGACAACTACATGAAGTTCAAAGCATGAAGCCAGTTAATTGAGTGGCTCTTGTCATGACTGGAGAGCATATGTAGGAGGAAATCTGGGAGCAGTTAGAAGTACATAGATCCAGGGATTTATGTAGGGATACTGATCTAGGGAAGAGATGTCCTTCAACATGTCCACTTTAACAGAGATCTGCAAACATATGAAGGAAAAGGGAGAGGAAGTAATAAACTGAATATTAGTGACATGAGTAGACAGGAAGATCAGTATTTCTTCCCATTCTGCCATCAGTTCACTTATGGGAAGTTCCTGTTCTTGGCGAGAAAATGTTGCCATTTCTTAAAAGTACTCAAATGACCCAGATAAAAAAGATTTGCTTGTATCTTATGAAACTAACAGGTATTAAAACCTGTGCCCCATTTCCAGGCAGACATCAGCTGTGTGCCCATGAACAGCCAGTGCCACTTGTGCCCTGAGGTGCCCAGCTGGGATTGGATCTCTCTGAGAGCACCTGAGGGACAGCAGAGCACCTTGCAAGCAACAGGGCCCTGACAGCCCCACAGGGCTCCTGTCCCATCAACATCTGCTCTGCTCCAGTCTGAAACAGGGCCCAGCATGGTGCCGGGATCATCAGAGAGCTGAGGTGTGTGCTGGAATTCAATGCCGTCCCCATCCCGCAGCAGCCCTGCATTTCCCTCCTGCAGCCTTGGTCTCCAGCACAGCCATGGAGGTTCTTTGGGCTCTGGAGTGTTCCTGCAGCCCCCAAGGGCAGCTGAGCTCTGCCTTTGGGACAGTCAGGCCTGGCCAGCGCAGGCCACGCTCAGCAATTGCTTGTGTGTGCCTGGCCTTGCTGTCAGCCCCGGCAGCGGCTGCGTGGCCCCTTTGTGGCCCTGTGCTGGCCCAGCCATGGTGGCCCAGCCCCTGTGCAGGCCCAGCCCAGGCCAGGAGCATTGCGGCTGGGAACGGCCCCTGTGCCGTGGTGCCCACAGCAGCCTTGGGGCTCTGTGCCCCATGGCCTCCCTGCTGGGCAGCCTCTGCCAGCTCCTGCAGAGCCCGTGGCACCTGTGGGGCTGCACAGACAGCCCTGCCCCGGGCTCTGCCAGCCTCTGGGCCAGCAGAGAGGCAGCCAGGGCTGGCCATGGCCAGGAACAGGCCCTGAGTCATGCAGGAGGATGGAGCTGGGCCACAGCCAAACTCAGCCCAGGCCAAAGCTGGGCTCAGCAGCCAGGGCTGCCAAGGGATGGGCACAGAGGCTGGTGCTGACAAATGTCCTGGGCACCCTCCCTGCTCTGTCCATGCACCAAAGAGCACAGAGCAGCCTCCTCTCTGGGCCACTTGCCTGTTTGCAATGCCTTGCACAGGCACTGGCCCTGCCTCACAAGGCCTGGCCTGAGTCCTGCCCCTGCACGCTCAGCCAGACTTACATGGACACTGATGGTTTCTGGGCCAGGCTCTCTGAGCCCAGCCCAGCTCCCTGCAAGCTCTGCCAGCTGCCCTGAGCTCTGGGCAGCACCAAGGGCCTCTCCCCAGCCCAGCCCAGCTGGCTCTGGCCCCACAGCTCTGCTCAGGCCAGGTTGCTCTGGGAACTGCCCCACGGCCTCAGCCCCTGGCCAAGGGCACAGCAGCAGCTGCAGTTGGCACAGGACTGAGCCCCAGCCATGGGGGAAGGTGCTTGGCCAAGGCCAAAGGAGGCTCCCTGGCTGCCCTGCTCCCCTTGGGCTGAGGTGCTGAGAGCTCTGCAGCCCCTGCTGCCATCCCATCTGCCCAGGGCTGTTGGAGAATTTTGCTCAGAAATGGCTTATAGAGTTTTGTTCAGACATGCCATAATCATATACAGCTGATGGAAAAGTAAAAGGCAGCTGTAAGCAGCAATTCTCAAGCCTGTTTCTGTAAACAACAAAGTTCTCAGGCACATTTCTGTAAACAGCAGAGTTCTCAGGCTGATTTTAATAACAAGTAAATATTCTGTCCTTGGCTGGTATGGGAAAGCAAAAGTGACAAACATGGAGGCCTTGAGAATGGTTCATAACAGGATGAGAAAACAAGTCTTGGTCTCAATAACAAACCACGGGTATTGAAAACAAAAGGAGGGGTTGATGTGTAATCGGTAACCAATGATGAGCTCGGGGTTTGCAATATGTATGAACTTAATTAACACTGTTATAAAATGTGCATGGTGGATCAATAAATCAGAGTTCGATGCTGATCAAAGGATGGGTCGTCTCCCTTCGCTTCTACACAGGGCAGCACAAGAGCCCCGGCCTTGGGGCCGTCAAGAGCTGCTCCTGCTCCGGGCCCAGGGCCCATTCCAGAGCTGGGGCAGCCACAAAGCTGTGCCCATTTCTGTTCATTGCTGCTCTGATGGGGATGGATCCTCAGCCACTTTGAGGTTGCTGATGAATTTTCCTCTTCCAGGGGTCTCTTCTTTCTTGAGCTCTTCAGTTCAGGAATTCAGTGAGAAAAGCATAAAATATTTTTTCTAGACATCTGAACAAGACAAGCCACTGGGAATAATTTAAATTTTCAATTTTTCTGTTGTTAATTCAACAGACTTCAAAAGTTAATTCAAAGTGAATATAGTGCATTGAAAACAATGCAAAGTGAACTGCTTTTCCCTGTTTTCTATTCCTCTTTATAGATTGATATCAGCAATGGCACTTGATATTAGCCCCCAACACCTTCTAATGCATTCTGAGCAGATGTGAAAACCAAGACCCTTCATGGCGGACAATCAATAATACATTGTCATCACCCTCTCCCCACCATTTCCCTCAGAAAACCACTGGCACTCCTATGGATCAGGAATGGTGTGGCCAGCAGGAGCAGGGCAGGGATTCTTCCCCTGTGCTCAGCACTGCTTGGGCAGCACCTCGAGTGCTGTGTCCAGTTCTGGGCGCCCCAATTTAGGAAGGCCATGGAGGGGCTGGAACATGTCCAGAGAAGGGCATCAAGGCTGGTGAGGGGTCGGGAGAACAAGTCCTGTGAGGAGTGGCTGAGGGAGCTGGGATTGTTTATCCTGGAGAAGAGGAGTCTGAGGGGAGGCAAGGTGGTGTCAGGGCACAGATTGGACTTGATGATCTCCAAGGTCTATTCCACCCTTGCTGATTCTGGGATTCTTTGGAACCACCCTTGGAGCAGTTGCAGGAGGAGCCCTGGGCCTCCTCTTCAGAAGCTCCAGCAGCCCAGGTCCCTCAGCTTCTCCTGCCAGCCCCAAAGCCCATCCTGTCAGTCCTGCAGAGCCTCTGCAGCTCCTCCTCACTGCCCAGAACAGGGAGCCCCAGAGCCAGACACAGCAGCCCAGATGTGCCCCCCTGGCCTGGGGTGCCTCTGGCAAGGGAGCAGCACCAGGCACTGCAGGAGCCTGCAGACAATTCCTGCAGCACTTGTAGGATGATCCTGTTGCCCAAGGGATGTTCCCATGGTGCCAAGTCAGGAACTGCAATGGGGAGTGGGGCCAGAGAGGAAAGGGCAAACAGGGATGGGATGTTTGCAGGTGAGGGAACTGGGGTGGGCAATAGGAAGACATTTGTATCAAGAAGAGGAAAGAAAGCAAAAGGTGGAGCCAAGGAAATGCTGATGGCAGTTTGGGGGTGGCTGCCAGGCAGCCCTGGCTCTGAGCAACAGCGTCTGCAGTGGGACAGGAAAGTCCCAGCTGATGGGAACAAACTTTCTGGCTGACTGCAGAGGCTAGGATAAAGCTGAGTGGTTTCCCTGGTGTCCCTCAGCCCTTGCTGGCCCCAGGGGCTGATGGCATTTGTGCTCCCTCAGGTTCATGTCCCCACAGCAACAGCATAGGGGTTCTCCCCCTGCTGTGTGCAATGCAAACAGGGGCTGCTGAGCCAGTGCTGCCGTGTCTGTGCCTGCAAGGATGGGGCACCTGTGTGAGCTGGGGAAGAGGCCAGGGCTGCAGAGGGGGGATGTTGTTGGCAGCTCCATGAGGACGCTCTGGGACGCTGCCCTGGGCTGTCCAGCACACTGGAGATGGATCAGCCCCTGCTCTGCTGCTCCTTCCCGTCTGCCCCAGGGCCCTTGCAGAGCCCCAGCCATGCTGTTTGCCACCAGCCTGCCCATGGCCAGCCTGGGGCTGCTCATGGGGCTTTTCTGTGCTGAGCATTGGCCTGGCCGTGTTCTTGAGAGAGCCTGGGCAAGGAGCCTGGAGCCCACAGGGCCTGGCCTGAGGCGTCAGTGCTGCCCCAGCAGTGCCCATGGCCTGTCCCTGCTGCAGCCCTGGCACTGCCATCCCCAGGGCTGTGCCCGGCCCCGAGAGCACTCAGGCCCTGCAGCAACACCAGGGCCACCAGGGCAGCGGGGCAGGGCCACGGCAGCAGCACTGGCAACACCGAGTGCTGCTGCTGCTGGGCACAGCTGCTGGGCCAGCGCTGATCTGCCCCCAGCTCTGCACACAGACGTTGCTGCTGCAGCTCCAGAGAAGGCAACAAAAGGGCATCTCTGCAGAAAACTCTGCTGGGACATCCTTTAGTTCATTTAAAGCCACTGAGAGCACAGCCTCTCATTGACACAGTCTGTGGGCACAGGGAAGGTGGAAAGAAACAAAATGAGAAATGTCAGAAGAAATGAAATTTTTTGTGGTCAGTATAAAAAAAGTAAAAATACAAACACAACCAAACCCAAAATAACTTTTAAAGAATAATTTGATTATAAGTTATTTGCAGAAATTAATCAGCAGTTTAATGTTCCTGAAAGCATCCAGTCATCAGTCTCCACACTGCAGCCTTGAGCTCCTGGTTCCTCAGGCTGTAGATGAGGAGGTTCAGGGCTGGAGGCACCACCGAGTACAGAACTGACAGGGTCAAATCCAGGGATGGGGAGGACATGGAGGGAGGTTTCAGGTTAGCAAATGATCCAGTGCTGAGGAACAGTGAGACCACGGCCAGGTGAGGGAGGCAGGTGGAAAAGGCTTTGTGCCATCCCTGCTCAGAGGGGATCCTCAGCACGGCCCTGAACATCTGCACATAGGAGAAAACAATGAATACAAAGCAACCAAATACTAAAGAAACACTAACAGCAAGAAATCCCAGTTCCCTGAGGTAGGATTTGGCACAGGAGAGCTTGAGGATCTGTGGGATTTCACAGAAGAACTGGCCCAGGGCGTTGCCATGGCACAGGGGCAGCGAAAATGTATTGGCTGTGTGCAGCAGTGAAAAGAGAAAACCACTGGCCCAGGCAGCTGCTGCCATGTGGGCACAAGCTCTGCTGCCCAGGAGGGTCCCGTAGTGCAGGGGTTTGCAGATGGACACGTAGCGGTCATAGCACATGATGGTCAGGAGGGAGAAATCTGCTCCAGTAAAGAACAGAAAGAAAAAGAGCTGAGCAGCACATCCTGTGTCAGAGATGTTCCTGGTGTCCCAGAGGGAATTGTGCATGGCTTTGGGGACAGTGGTGCAGATGCAGCCCAGGTCACTGAGGGCCAGGTTGAGCAGGAAGAAGAACATGGGCATGTGCAGGTGGTGGCTACAGGCTACGGCGCTGATGATGAGGCCGTTGCCCAGGAGGGCAGCCAGGGAGATGCCCAGCAAGAGGCAGAAGTGCAGGAGCTGCAGCTGCCGCGTGTCTGCCAATGCCAGCAGGAGGAAGTGCCTGATGGAGCTGCTGTTGGACATTCCTTCACTCTGGGCATAGTGAACTGTTGAAAGAAGACTTTGACAAGCTTGGACAGATTTCCTTGAGTCCATCCTATGCTCTTTCATTAGGAATCCCCTCAAAATATTTATCTTGTTTTGAAGGAAATTTTCTTTAATTTCTTTATTTTTGATTTTGGATTTCTGCTCCTTCTGAGTTACTGCTTTATCTTCAGCATTGCTTTCAGGCTGAACACTGGGGAGCCCAGAGGGAAAACAGGGCTCGCTCTGCCACAGGGCAGTCAGACCTGCTGGTCCCACACAGGTGCCCTTTGTTCATTTAACCTCTCTCTATTTCAGCATGATCACACTTAAATCTTTCTTGAAAAATACAGTGGACTCTTGGAATTCTCCAGTTTAAAAATAACTTTATCCAAACCCTTCTCTCTTTCCCTATGCACATGAACAGGAAAGGATACCAAGGGCTGGTCTGGCTCTCTGCTGCCTGGAGTTGTGCCTACTGGGAGCTGTTTCTCTCTATCCAAGCCTTGTGCCTGCCAGTGCTGCCAGGGCCCAGCACAGCCCCGGGGGCTCAGCTCTGCCCTGCAGACTCCTCCCAGCACAGGGCACTGCCCAGGGGCATCTCCCTGGCACCAGGGCCTTAAGGGCAGGGCAGACAAACAGAGATGCTGCAAGCCAAGGTGCTGCTGCTGCTGTCTTTAGGGAGAGGAGAGTGAGGAGGCACTTTCTGAGGGAGATCTGAGGCCCATCTGCTGATGCCCAGGGTTACAGTGCAGGAGTCTCAGTGACACAGCCAAAGCTGACAGCCCCTTTCCCTTCCCTTGAGGAGAAAGCTGAGAGCAGCCCTGGCCATGCAGCACCATCTCAACAGCAGGAGGAATCTGCCCTGATGGGGCTGGCTCCTTCCACCTCCAACTTCTCCCCTGCAGCGTCCATGGGGAGCTGCCAGCAGGCTGAGAGCTGCCCCTGGCAGGTGGCACATGCCCTGGGCTGGCCAAGAACCCTGAGGGCTGCAGGAGCTGCTCTGCAGGACAACCCTGGCTGCAACCCCAGCTTAACCCCCTGCAGCCGTCCCTGGCAGAAGGAGCCTTCCTGCCCTGTCCCTCTGACAGTGCCCAGGGCAGCCCCGCTCTGCAGCACAACCTCCTCCTCCTCCTGCTCCTGTGCCAGAGAGAGACTGGGAGAGTCCTCCTGACACATCCCCCAGGCTGTGGGATGTGCTGGCTTCAGGGGATCCCTCCAGGAGCACAGGGGACATTGCCCTGCACCCACAGACTCACCATGCACAGGGCTGTGAAGATGTTTCCCCAAGTGAAGTCTCAGCTCAATGTCTTCCCAGTCCTGATTGCCTTCAGCCTGTCTCTGCCTGGCTCCTGTCCCCTCAGTGCCTGCAGGCAGAGCCCTCAGCCCTGCTGGGCTGGGAGAGGAGCTGGCCCTGGGAAGAGCTGTTCCTTTAAAGCTCAGCAGCACAGACACAGCACAAGGACTGAAATCAGACTCTTGGGGATTTGGTGTTATTTACATCAAACTGAGTCCCTGAGAGAGTGTTCAGAAAACTTCTCAACAACTCAAAATTAAATTGAAACTCCAAAGTTTTCCAAGTTTTAATGGGTACCTCTGAGAGACACAAATGAGAAATTTTCCCCTGGTTCCAGTTAGAGCAGAACACTGGAGGCAGTGATGACAGCTGGGGACAAACCAAGCAAAGGTGTCTCTGGTGCTGGGCAAAGCTGGATGTGTTTGAGGAATGCAAAGGGCCACGGCCTGAGCCCCAGCCCCTGGCCAGGCAGATCCTGTCCCTCCCTCCTTGCTCAGGGCTCTTCCCAGGATGGGCACTGGCATGTGGGGATGTGCAATGGCAAGGGCAGGAGCATGGGGCGGCCCCTGCCAGGCTGCTGAGCAGGGACAAGGAGGCAATGAGGCCCCAGGCCTGCAAGGGTCACTTGTCCCCTCCTGGCCCCAGGCCCAGGCCCAGCAGCCATGGGCAAAGTGCTGCCCAAGTTGGCTCTGGCAGGGCTGTCTCGCAGCTGCTGCCCATCCCTGTGCCCTGTGCAGCCCAGGCTGTCCCACAGTGTCCCTGCCCTGCGCCTCTGTCCCTGCAGGCTGTCGGCATCCCCCGGCTGCCCCACCTGGCTGGGCCCTTCCTTTGCTGACAGCTCTGCCTCCTGCCTGCCTCTGCCTGCCCACACAGAGCCTGGGGCTGCTCCAGGCTCCTTCTGGGAGATGTGTTGTGCCACAGCCCTGTCCTGGGAGGGAAATTAATCTCTCCTTGTTTCCATTCTGTGTCTTCACAGCTGCACTTGGTGACATTATTTCTATCTCAGGTTCATTTCCACTATGAAGAAGAGGTCCAATATATTTGAATCCACCTTTGTCATCCTCACAGGCTGTTCTTGTTCTGCCCTCAGTCTCCACTGAACCCAGGACTTCCAGTTCCCATACAGTGATCATGTTCTTGGGGTCTCCAAATCCCATCCTGGGAGATCTCTGGGCCTTGTCAAAGGTGCTCAGCCCTGGAGATGTGATTTAAGTCCAGGAATGGCTGAGTACATTTTTGCCCAAGATTGTATTGGAGAATATAATACAGAATAATACACTGTATCTTTTAAGTGACTGAGGGCAGATTTTGATTTTCTGTAAGGATGAAATATTTTTTGATGATGGTGGCAGGACACTGGCATAGGCTGCCCTCAGAATTGAAACCCCATCACTGGATGTGTTTAAGGTCAGGGGCTTTGTACAACCTGAACGAGTGAAGGTGTTCCTGGGTAATGGGAGTTTTACCAGAGACTCTTTTTGGTCTCTTCCAACTCAAACCATTTTACACTTCTTTGGTTCTTATATCCCAACTGCTTCTCCACAGGGCTGCAAATACCTATGCACACCCTGCCAGCATTTTAATGTGGCCTAATTGCCAACACTTTCATAAAAAGGAAAGAATTGCCATATTAGGGACATGAATTGCCATGTTTATGGAGGAATCATTAAAAGCCCCAAAAGTAAAGAAACTGAAAGGAAGGACCAAAATCTCAGTGTGAAAGATTCACCAAGTGGGACAATGGCAGAGACTCTGATGGTGACCTCCCAGCTGACGATGGGGATTTCTGCCTTGGGGTCTGAGTATCAGGATGGAAGGTCGCTCCCAGGAGGAGTCCCTGTGCATTTTCCTCCCCCATGGCTCTGCCCTTCCTGATCCAGCAGCTGTGGGGCAGCAGAGCAGGGGCAGTGCAGGGACAGGCCTGGTTCTGACAGGGCTGTTGTGGTTTAGGAATGGTGCTCCCAATTTACTACACCTACTACCAAGACCACATGTCGCCCCAGATTTATATTCCCACCATTGCCCCCCCACACCATAGGGGCTTTGCCTGGCCTGGCCCTGATTGATCTCAGCCCATGTTTCACAGTCAGGGATAACCTGGAGATGGTGTCCAGGGTTCACCCTTGTGTGGCCAGTCCAGACCCCCCTGAGGCACTTTAATCCTGGCTGCCCCATCCTCCTGTCTGTTGTTGTGATGCTCTTCAGTGCCCAACTCTTGGGCACGTGAGCATCCACAGGAGGGAGTTTCACAGCCAACTTCTTCCCCAGACAGAGATGTCTTACCCCAGTCCAGCAGCCCAGCTGGGTTTCCCTCTGTGCTCCCAACTGTCCTTTTTCCATGGTTCCAGCCACCCCAGAGAGCATTTCCCACCATCCCTGAGTCAGTGCAGAGGTGCAGCACTGGCCATTTCTCTCGCTCAGAGCTCCAGGGATGGTCCCAGTGCTGCAGTGACTGCAGGAAAGGGGACCCCACAATGGGACATTTCTTGGTCAGATACAGTCAGGAAGAGTGACAAACTGTCTGTGACTCGGGTTTTGGCCTCACAGCCCCCGCCGTGGTTTGCTGGTAGCTGCAGTGTGGCTCGGCCCTGGCTGTGCCAGGCAGTGCTGGCCTGGGAGAAGGTGTTGGTGCCAGCTGGCCCAGGGAGCTGCAGCGTGTGGGGAACGAGTTCCTCCTGGCCTCCTGCCCCAGGGTGGCACTGCAGGGCCTCATGGAGCCAAGGGGCCATTGTAGCACTTCAGGGCCCCATGGAATTAAGGGGACTCTTTGGACATTGTGGGGCCTTGTGTGACTAAGGCCATCGTGACACTTTAGAACCAAGGGGCCACTGTGAAACTACAGGGCCTTGTGGAACTGACACTGAAATCACCCAAAAAGAAACTTTCTAACACAGTTTGAGTATCAAAAAGCATTCATTTTTATTGCAGTACTGATCACTTGGATGAGCCTTCCTCCATTCGAGTGCTCCAAACATCATGCGAACAGAGGTTTTATGACACACACAAGTTCCATATTTATGAGCTATAGAGGTTTTATGACACACACAAGTTCCATATATATGAGCTATTCCTCTGTGATGCTCTACATCTGGCCTGTAGGCCACACAGTATAAATAATTCCAACTTCATAAGTGATTTATTATATAATTACCTTGCTTATGTAATTCAACTAGTAAGAGCAGGCCCAGACCACTGGAGACTCAGGCTGCTATTGGCTGGTTAGCTGAGTAGTAACTGGCTCAGCCAATGAGGATTACCTTCATGGGCCTTCTTGTCTATATAAGGAAGTTAGATCTCAATAAAGCTGCCTGTTGCTGCATGAACACCTACAGTCTAGTCACCTGTCTCCGCGGGCAGGAGTTACTCCACTCTCAGGCATGCAGAGTGCTGCCAAAACCTGGCACCACTGAGCACCAGGACGGCCTCGCTGGTGCCAGGAAAGCTCAGCAGCATAACACTGGCACAGGCACTGAGCAGCCACGGGCAGCTGACTACTGCTGGGAGACAAAAACCCCAAAACTGGGAGGTTTAGAGGGCAGAAAAAACGTGGAGGCACTTTTCTGATGATGCCTATTCTCATCAAGGCTTCATCCAGCAAGAGGAATAGATAAGCTAAACTTATTTCTGGATAAACCATGCTATTTCCACCCTGAGGACCTGAGGCTAGCACAGGAGCCAGCAGAGGCCTTTTACACAGCAAAACATTTTTGCCCATTTTCCCAGGCTGGCTCACGGTCACACTTCACCCATGTGGCTCCAGAGCTCTTGCTGTGTCCCATGGGCAGGTTATCCCTTCACATCTGCTCTCGCAGGCTCCAGTGCCCTCCTGGAGCGCCTCCCCGGCTGTCCCAGCACAGCTCAGCACAGCTCAGCTTGGGGTTCCACACGCCACGGGGCCGGGACACCTCAGAGCTGCTCCTTCGGGCGGGTCACCACCATCAGTCATCGGCTGAAGGCCTAAAGAGAGGACAGCAGAAACATCAGAAATAAGCCATTATTCCATCTGTATTCACAAAGCTCAACAGCAGCGGCCTGGCTTGTGGCAGAGGACAAAAGCCAGCACACCGAGCGAAAGGCTGAGGAATTAATGCTGAACCGCACAGCCAAGCAACATCCCCAGTCGCCCGGCCGAACAGCTAAATAGGAGACAGTGAGTATTTCAGGTGGCACCTTCCTGCCCCGGAGCCCCGGTCTCCAGTCCCGCTGCCGCCGCCACCTGTGCCCTGTACCACCCCCCCTCACCTCATGGCGGCGGTGGCCCCTCATGGCGAGGGAGCTCGGCCCGCCAGAGCCACTCCTTGCCCTCACGGCGGCGAGCTGAAGGAGCCCAGCCCGCCAGAGCTGCTCCTTGCCCTCATAGCAGCGAGTTGAAGGAGCCCAGCCTGCCAGAGCCACTCCCTGCCCTCATGGTGAGGGAGCTCGGCCCGCCAGAGCCGCTCCTGGCCCTTATGGCGGCGAGCTGAAGAAGCCCAGCCCCCCAGAACCGCTTCATCTCCACATGGCGGCGGGGGCAGAAAAGGAGCAGGTCAGGCCACGCTGCCGAGGTGATTCCACAGACACCGCCCCGCTCGCTTCGGCCGCTCCCCCCGGGGCGGGGAAAAACCCTCGGTAATCAGGCACCGGGAGGGACTTTAAGATCGTCTCGTCCCACTCCCTGCCTTGGGCAGGTACACCTTCCACTGTCCCAGGTTGCTCCAGTCCCTGTCCGACCTGGCCTTGGACACTTCCAGCATCCCTGACAGAGCCGGAGCAGGAACACGATCTGTGCAGCTGGGAGAACTGAACTCAAGCACCGGCTCATGGGAAGCAGAGGGCTGGTGAGCTGCCTCTGCTTGCCCCTGATGTGTCCCACTTCGGGCACAGGAGCTAGAAGTGTCAGCTCAGAAACAGCTGCCAGCAACAAAAATCCAGCCCTGAAATAAGCAGAGAAAAAGCTGTGGTGCTGCCAAGTCCCTTGCTGGGAGAAGCACAATTCCACACCTTCCCTGGCCTCCACTCGATGCTGTAACATCAGCCCAGTGCTCTGTGTATCCATGTCTGGGCACAGCAGTGTAACTGTAACTCTCTCGCTGGAGATCCATTCAAAGGAAGTTTTTCTCTGGGCTTTGTACTCCATTGAGACACTTGAAGGCCTTTCCAGAAAGCCTGGCATCCCTCCCCCATGCTCCTCATGTGCTTATGCTCTCAGAGCTCAGCAGTGAACTCAGTTGGAGCTGCGCCTTGCCTCAGGCAATCATCCACTCCAGCTCTGTCTTCTTCAAATGTTTCATGGTCTATTTTCAGTCAAGCAGGCAGCTATTCTTCCTGGATGTGGGGTGCTCCTCTCCAGCTCAGCCTGATCCTGCCTTGTCCTGGGAAACTCTGAGCTTGTTGTGCCCAGGACACTGCTGTGTGCAGGGACAGAGGCTGGTGCTGAGCAGAAGGAGCTCGGTGCTTCCCCTGTCACTGATGAACCTGGTGAGGAACAGGTTTCCCAGGTTTTCTCCCTGTCTGGGGGAGAGACAGGTAAGAGCAGACACAGAACACTTCATGCTCTTGTTCCTGGGGGTCTCGCTGCCCATGGCCAAGGGCACGTGCCCACACAGGCATGGATGATGACTCTGCCAAGACCCTAAGCCACAGCTTCAGTTTAGAACTGTTTAATTCATTAGCCCAGCATGGGGCCCAAATTAATATGCTTTGTCTCTTTAATAAGACATTTTCAGCAGGATTGGGGAGATACTTCAAAAGCTTCCTGAATGCCAAATACCAGAACTCAGCAACTCTAAGTGCCAGGACCAGTCTCTCACTTCCCAGTACAGATTCCCTCTGTGTGCACAGCTTTGTCTCTGCTTGCTGGCCTTGGAGGGGGGCTCAAACAAAGGCCTGCACATCATTTGTGACCTTTGGGTGAAAAGCATCAAACCAGATGAAACACAGCAGAGCCGCTCTGCCATAGGGGTGAAGCCCTTTTCTGTCACAGGAATGTGCTCTCTGCATTAGCTGCAGCCAGTCCCTGTTGTTCATCTTGGCTTGCTGACCACTAAACAGAGCCTCCTTTTCTCCTGCAAGTGTCGTGGCAAGGCCTGAAAGGACTGAGAAGCTTTGTTCCAAGCCAGATTAGAGATATGAGTTAATACAAAACAAAAGCCCAGCAAGCCTCCTGGAGAGTTCCTCTAGTCTAGACATAGCCTCCCCTGAGCTCCCTGCATCCCAGCACAGCCCTGCAGCTTGTGTTCAAAGCAACTCAACTGGCTCCAGAAGCCTGGTTAACCTCTGTTGAGTGAATGTTCAGTTGCAGCATAAAGGAGGAATCACATCTGAGTGATTTTGCTCCCATAAATTAGCAGGATGGGTTAAACCAGGACATGAGCACTGTCTGCTGGCACAGTGCATCCACTCAAGAGATCTGCACTGGCATGGAGCTGTAGTGCTTCAAAAGACGTGTGCTTCAAGCCTGGGGTGGGACATCCCCCATGTAGCTGATGTCTGCAGCTCCTGTGGCAGCAAGAGAGATCCTTTACTGTCACCTCAGCCCTGAACACACCCGTGCCCAGGGCTCACTGCCTGCCCCTCGTCACTGCTCAGCTCTGGCACTGCAGGGCTGGTACTGTGATCCTTCTGTACCAATCAGATTTTGGCTCAACACCATTTGGCCACACTGTCAGTCACTGGAGAAAAAGACAGAGTAGTACTGTGGGAAGAAGAAGAAAATTCAGTAAACCTATGGAAGTAAAGATCTGTGGATGTACATCATCATTTACCATGGTGGTCACCTCCAGCCCCACAGCCAAGCACGTTCAGGCTTTGGTGAGAAGAACTTTTATCCCCCTGGTGTCTGTCATGGCTGGGGCCCGTGATGATGACACCCCATGGGTGTTGGTGCTTGCACTGCCCTGTGAGTGACACCAGCCTTGCTTGGCTCCCACACAGCAGAAGGCAGGGCAGCCATGGCCTCGATGGTGCCTTTTCCTCTTTGAGGTGCTGCACCCAGGTCAGGGATACCCCACACATGAGCACAGACTGGGAGAAGAGCTCATTGACCAGCAAAGAAGGACTTGGAGGATATAATGGATGAAAAGCTGGACATGAGCCAACAGTGGCAGCCCAGAAACTCCCCTGTGCTGGGCTGCACCCACAGAGGAGTGGGCAGCTGTTGACGGAAGGAGACCAGGACATCAATTTGATCATCACAGGCCTAATTTTATTGATCAGTATGGCGGGTTAAATACAGTTCATAATGAGCTTCATACATATTGCAAAAGTTGAGCTCAGGATTGGTCAGTTACATATCAGCAACTACGCCTACTTCTGCATTCTTATGGTTATACTTTTGATACTTTCTACATATTCTCAGGGAGAATCTCTATTCCCTATCCTCATGTTGCGGCAAGGGCATTCTGTCCTTGCCTGTCATTGGTCACTGACGGCTGACTTCTCCTTTCAGCTTGCTGACTGCTGACTTCCCTCTTTCAGCTTAACCAGTGGCATTATGTCAGTATGGCCTTTCTCAGCTAACCAATTATTAATAATACTCTCCACATTTCCCCCGATTTCTTCTTGAGCAAGGAGATTAGTTTGCCAGGTTTTTGCTATTGTACGGCTGACCATGTTCTAAATACAATTAAAGATACAAGGCAAAATAAGCAAAAACAGTAAAATTACACCCAGCAGTCCTATAGCATAGATCACAAGGTTCCTCAGCCATGGCCCAAGTCCTAAGCTTTTAAGCCATTCGTCGATTCCTAAACCTTCTTCTTCCTTGAGATTGTGAAGTCCCTGTTGCAGTTCTTTTATCTTAGTGTGAATGGAAACCGAATGATCAGACAGATTCATGCAACACATTCCCTCGAACTCTTCACACCCATGCCCTTGTGCTAAGAGCAAAAAATCTACAGCAGCTCTATTTTGCAAAACAGCATGGTTAACACTTTGCACATCTGCAGTCAACATGTCTAGAATTTGTGATGTCTTGTTCAGCTCATCCTTTGCCCAGAATCCTAATTGTTTTGCTAAATTCATGGCTTTTTTGGCAGATCCTCCTGGCAAGATAGTTGAAACTACCACCTGTTTGAATGTACCCCAAAACTGTGGATCTCCTTTCAGCCTGCTGACTGCTGACTTCCCTCTTTCAGCTTAACCAGCAGCATTATGTCAGTATGGCCTTTCTCAGCTAACCAATTATTAATAATACTCTCCACAGGCAGCAGGTGAGGGGAGGATGGTCCCCCTCTATTCTGCCCTTGTGAGATCCCCCTGCAGAGCTGCTCCAGCATCAGAAGGACCTGGAGCTGTTGGAGCAAGTCCAGAGAGGCCATGGAGATGCTCCCAGGATTGGAGCCCCTCTGCCATGGAGCCAGGCTGGGAGAGCTGGGGGTGCTCACCTGGACAAAAGAAGTCTCCAGGGAGAGCTCAGAGCCCCTTCCAGGGCCTAAAGGGGCTCCAGGAGAGCTGGAAAGGGACTGGGGACAAGGGATGGAGGGACAGGACACAGGGAATGGCTCCCACTGCCAGAGGGCAGGGATGGATGGGATATTGGGAATCAGGAATTGTTCCCTGTGAGGGTGGGCAGGCCCTGGCAGGGTGCCCAGAGCAGCTGTGGCTGCCCCTGGATCCCTGGCAGTGCCCATGGCCAGGCTGGACATTGGGGCTGGGAGCAGCCTGGGACAGTGGGAGGTGTCCCTGCCATGGCAGGGGGAGGAATAAAATTATTTTTATGGTCTCTTCTGACCCAATCCATTCTGTAATTCCATCATCTCCTCTGCCTCCACAGAGGGGCCATTTCCACTTCCCCACTGCCATCACAAGATGGCATTCCAGACCTAAAAGCTGAGCTGGCTCAGCTGATACTTGGAGATCTTTTCCAGGCCCTGGGGTGTCCAACCCCAGAAGAAGCTGCGGATTTAACCCTGCCTGCTGAGCTCTTCTGCCAGGTCTCAGTCCTGACACTGCCTTTTAATCACATCCTTTAATGCCAGGGCTGTGCCTTAATCAGCTGCACTGAAACACTGCTGCCGTTACTGTGTAACCCCTGAGCCATCTAATTGAGTTAAGCCAGTTACAGCTTTGACAGTGAATGTCATGCAGAGCACTTTAATCTTGACCTGCAATACCTCGGCCTCTTGCAGAGCCTCCTCTGCCTCCGAGGACACGCTGCTAATCAGACCGAGCCAGGATGTAGTTTAAGATGTGGACAAAGGGAGCCAAGGGCAAATCATGAGCAAAATGAATCTGACTCATTTTGTTACAAAGCAGTGTTGAAGGTAGAGCTGCCTTTTCTTTGCCTGAGAATGATTTGGGAGAGTAGTGAGAATAATTTGTTTCAATAATTTATAACTTCAAAATAATAACAAAAAAAAAAAAGAGAGAGAAAAATCCTTCTTCTTAGATATGTTTTTTAAAAAGAAATCTTATTTTGAGTTAGGTGCATAAAGCACTGGTGCAGTGTGTTATCCCCTGTGTCTGCTCCCACGTGTGAGTGGGTGCTCCAGGCTTCACCCACCAGTTGCTCCCTGCAGGAAGAACCCATGATCCAACCATCTCCTTCCCTGGCCAAGGGCCTGCAGCCTCCCACCGGGGCTTGGTGCCATGTCCTGGGTGCCAGCTCTGCCAGCACAGCTCCCCGGGGGTGGTGGTGGGGCAGGGTCTGCTGCTCAGCTGCCTCGGAGGCTGGGGCTGGCTGTGTCCCTCTGGGCAGCTCAGGAAAGGCTGCTCCGGCTGCTCCTTGCAGGGAGCTGGAGCAGCAACCTCACTTGATCGGGGGAAAGAGCAGTCAGGAAAGGTTACATAACCCCGATCAGGCTGCCAGAGGGGCGGTGCAGCAGCAGCAAGGGCAGTGCCACTCTGGATGTGGTTGGGCAGGAGCGTGCCCTGCCTGTGGGACCCTGCCTGTGGGACCCTGCAGCCCCTCTGTCCATTCGCTCTTGCCTGGGTCTCCTGGCCCTGTCAGAGCTTGCTGGTTTTGTTGTTCAAAATGCCCTCGGGCAGCTCGAGGAGCCCGTGCAGTTCCCTCTGTTCTGGGCTGAAACTGCTGCACAGCAACTCCTTTTTCCATTTCATCTTTGGCAGAGCCTTGAGCTTTGCTCCCTTCCTCTTCCACCCTCCTCTCCTCCTTCTGAGCTTCTCCTTGGCCCAGTCTCCTTCCCTGGTGTCCCCTTCTGCTCCCAGCTCCTATTTAACCCCCATCTTTTCTGTCCTCTCCTTCAGTGCTCCTAGCCAGAGGACAGATCACAAACCACAAGCTCTGCTATTCATCTACCAGATCCCAAGCCACTGTCTCAGTGTGATAAAGGTGATCTGCTAATCGTGTGGAGAGGATCCCCCAGGATGCAAACTCCTGCTGGGATCTGTGGCAATTCCATGGCATCAGCCACAGGGTCAAACGTACAAGGGGGGGTTGCAGCTGCCTTCCCGAGTGTGGGCACCACAATCAGCCTGCCTCAGGAATTGAGACCTGCACAAGGCCCACCAAACACACCTGTGTCCTTCCAGTGCCCCACCAGGTCTCCTGGCAGCAAGGAATTTGCTTTAGTTCTGTGAGTTTTATAAGGCCTGACTCAAACCACAGAGATTTCAGGCAGTGCTGACACGCAGAGTGGGGTGGTGTGAGCACAGCCCTGGGGTCAGGTGCTGGGGCAGATGGGTGGGCACATCAACATCAACCCAATGTTTTAGAGCAGAGCTAACTAGGAACAGCTTATTCCATTAAGAAAAAAAGAAAACCAATAATCATTCTCAATTAGGACAGAAACCTCCAGATAGGCTTTTTTAAAGAAAATGCCTAAAAATACCATTTTTGCTTTGATTTGAAAACTATTTTTTACTCTTCAGACTGTAAGATAAAACAATTTGAATTGATGATGCATTTCACAGCAAAAATACATCCCTTTTCATCTTGAAAATGCTGAAATGAGTTGTTACAAAATTTTCAACGTTTACCCCCTTTCTTAAAAAACAAAATTTTTAATTTAGATGAAATGTCTTTTTTTTTTTTTCCTAATGGAAACTCTTGATTACATTTTTACCCAACAGTTCTAATTAGAATTAACAATTACAGCTGATTCTTGGTGGGGTGATAAACAGCTGGACTGCACAGCCCTCTCCACTCTGGGACTTCCAAACAAGCCCCAGCCCTGGCACTTTAGCCTTCTGCAACATTTTAGACTTGTCTAGTCACTGGAATTTATTTTTCTTTCTTTTTTCCCACCCTTTCTCCTCTGAGGGTTAGATTTTACCAGTGCAGCATCTCTAACAGTCAGGGAACTTCACAGTGAGTTGAGATCGCATTGATTTCTCGAGGAAGAAGCCGCATACTAATTTTTCCTGCTTTCCTCCCTTGAGGAACACAGGTAACAGCTCCAGGAAGGAAGCTGGGTTTGTAGGTATTATGTTTACCCACTGGCTGACAGGGAATTCTGAGGTCTGTGGGACCATCATGGGACACAAGGAGACTTTGGCTGGTCTGGTGCAAGGCTGGATTTGCTGAGAAAGAATGTGGGATTAAAGCAGAACAGGTTAAACCTGAAAGAAGCGTCAGGTGAAGATCAGGGGACGGATCAGTCCATGCTATGCTGCCAGAGCTTCCCCCTGCCTCCAGGATGATCCTCACAATCCAGCTCTGCAGGGCGAGGAAAGGAACACTGGAGCAGCGAATGAAGAGGAAATGACTGTGGTGGAGGGGAGGGGAAGATGTCAGAGTCTGCTCTTAAACCCCCAAACCCTCTATTCCAGGCACTGAGGCAAGTTTGTCCAGCCTTTGCAGGCAACCTCCAGAGAGCCAAGAGGCACTGGGACATCCTCTTTCAGGGGACTGGTGTCCCCAGTGCCACTGTGACTCCTGGACTGCCATGTCCAGTGCTTTTCATGGCTGCTCATCCCTGGGCTGGCTCCATGCTGTTAATGGCTGATGTCTCCCTGGAAACAAGCCCATGGCCTTTGCCTGTCCCACCTCGCCCCTCCCACTCCCCTGCCAAACAGTTATGACCTTCTTGGACAAACCTGAGATAGTATTAAACGAGAGGGACGTTTTCATACACAAATGTCCCTGTGATTAATGGATTAAGAGATTCTGTGCAAATTAAAGCCTTTCTTCATACTTTGTACATCCAGCTCTTCAGCTGTTGTTCTTTCCCTTCTAGTCCTTTACAGAAGTCCCTGTGGGCCTTGCTTGCCCCATTCCTTTTGCTGCAGTTTTCTCCCCACAGTGACCCAAGGATTTCCCCCAAATCCTTGTGCCCACTGAGTCCTGGGCAGACCCTGCTGCTGCTGAATCAGCACTGTGGAGAGGAGGATGCTGTGAGCACAGCTTGTTTATACACAGAATCAGCCCAAGAGAGGGGCTGTAAATGCCTCTTTATTTCCATATTTATCATTGCAGCTCAGATGGATGAGGAACCCAATGGAAAGTTTAGATGAAACAGAGAAGAAATGAAAAACTGTTGGCAAGCGGCGGCTCAGCTGAGACTGGCAGCCTCAAGGGCTTCCAGAAGGAAAAAGGCTTTCAATTCCTGCACTGCTGCTCCGTAACAACCCAATTCCCCTGCCAGGCCAGGAGGAGTGGGGCAGCTGAGGAACCCTGCCCCCCTATGATCCCACGCCAGGGAGATAGACCTGAGACCCCAAAGCAGCACGTTTGGTCTTGCTGATGTTTGGCAGGGCTGATTTCTTCCCAGAGCAGCAGCAGAGTGTGGGTGTGGAGGCTCCGTGAGGATCTCCAGGTGATGGGCACTGTGGTCACCCATGCCATGGTGGAAAGGAGCCACAAAGGCTTTGCTGGACACCTTTGGAACATCCAGTGCTGGGTGCTGGTGATGGATGATGAATTTCAAGCCCATTTGTGCAGGGAATAATGGCTCATAACCATCCCCTCTCCTTTAGTGGTGTGACACTGCTGAGATGGGTGGTCTCATTTCCACCTTAGGGGAGGCGTTTTATTAATTGTCCCTGGCCTTGCTCCTGAGCCCGTGTGTGCTGTGATGTGGACGTGCTTCAAATGCAGTGACAAGGAGGTGGAAGCCAGGATGTGGCTCCTGGGGGAGGCAGCCAGAGAGGCAGGGATGGTGCTGCCCACAGCTGACCAGTGATCTGAAACCTTCAGCCCTGGGAGGGAGTGACTGCTCCAGGCCAAGGGAGTCTGACTTTGCTGGGGGATAACCAGGACTGTGTGTCTGTGACCGGGCTCTGTTCCATGGGGAGGAGGCAGGGGATTGAACTGTCCCCTTGCTGCCTGCATGGCCCTCTGTGATGGCCAATTTTTCACCTAAATCCTGGCTTGAGCACCCATAAAGGCCCCTGCCCAGATCATCTGGCATGATGGCTTCTGTCGACGGAAGGGAACCAGGACATCAGTTTGATCATCACAGGCTCAATTTTATTGATCAGTACGGCGGGTTAAATACAGTTAATAATGAGCTTCATACATATTGCAAAAGTTGAGCTCAGGATTGGTCAGCTTGCATATCAGCACCTACGCCTACTTCTACATTCCTATGGTTCTACTTTTGATACTTTCTACATATTCTTAGGGTATATTCAGGACTAATCTCAACTCCCTATCCTCATGTTGCAGCAAGGTCACTGCTGACTCTCCCTTTCAGCTTGCTGACTGCTGACTTTTCTCCTTCAGTTTAACCAGTGGCATTATATCAGTGTGGCCTTTCTCAGCTAACCAATTATTAATAATGCTCTCCACATTTCCCCCGTTTTCTTCTTGTGCAAGGAGATTAGTTTGCCATGTTTTTGCTATTGTACGGCTGACCATGTTTTGAATACAGTTAAAGATACAAGGCAAAATAAGCAAAAACAGTAAAATTACACCCAGCAGTCCTATAGCATAGATCACAAGGTTCCTCAGCCACGGTCCAAGTCCCAGGCCTTTAAGCCATTCGTCAATTCCTAAACCGTCTTCTTCCTTAAGTTTGTGAAGTCCCTGTTGTAATTCTTTTATCTTAGTGTGAATGGACACTGAATGATCAGACAGATTCATGCAACACATTCCCTCAAACTCTTCACATCTATGCCCTTGTGCTAAGAGCAAAAAATCTACAGCAGCTCTATTTTGCAAAACAGCATGGTTAACACTTTGCACATCTGCAGTTAGCATGTCTAGAATTTGTGATGTCTTGTTCAGCTCATCCCTTGCCCAGCATCCTAATTGTTTTGCTAAATTCATGGCTTTATTGGCAGATCCTCCTGGTAAGATAGTTGAAACCACCACCTGTTTGAATGTGCCCCAAAATCGTGGATCTCCTATCTGACTGCAGTCTAAGTCATGTATGCTACGTTTTCTCCTGTTTGAATTTTGACTCAGCTGCATTAGCAAGGACACATTAGGATGAAACAGTGACAATTTTCCCAAAAAACAGGGTCCACCCTGTGGTTTAGCTGGTATACCATTCCATGCCCTGTCTCCACAAATCAAAAATATTCCTGTGGGTAATTTCATTGGTGCTGTGATATTTGTGCCGTTACATTGACTGTAATGCTGTGGAGAGAATTCACTCACATTCAGGGATGAATCTAGGGTGGCCCATGTTTCTTTAGGTTGGTTTAAATTCTGAGCACCCGAAAGTTTGAAGCTAAACCATCCACCAGCTGTAGTGTTAGATATGCTGGCATTTGTACTTCCAAAAAGATCCAATTCCTCAGGAGGAGAGTGCAAAGAGGTGTTAAGTGATTGGATTAGTAAGCATTGACGATAGCCATCACTCTGACCTGCAGTATACCCTTGTTGCACCGGCAATGTGATGTTTGACATGTTAGACATACATAAGGTTTGATTGTTTATCAAACTGCAAAATTCTCCCGGAGACCACACCGGAAGTCCCACCAGGCATGTTCGAAATGGGTTAGTGACTCCTCCAAGACTAAGACAAAGTGATGATTGGTTAGTTTGATTAGCAAGTGTTACCCATAAATTTTCCCTTGGTTGACTAAAGTGTGTTACTCCTACTGCTTCACTTGCTACAGCATTGAGCAGTATAACAAAAACAAACCTCATTTTTCTTTCTGCTTGCTTTGCTTCTCCTTTTCTTCCTTCTGCTTACGTTGTTTTTCCTTTCTTCGCTGTCTTTTCCCTGGTTTGCTAGATTGTCTATTGTAAGGCTGAGTCAATTCTTGAATATACTGATCAAATTCTAAATCAGCATCCTTGCTCACAAGTATAGCATGAGGTAAGTTTGAAGGCAAATCAGCTTTGCAGCGAGCTGCTATGATGCGTGAGGCTTTAGTAATTTCAAATATTCTAAGGTTTTCCTGTAACTTCCACCTAAGATATGCTATAACCACTTGTTCTGCACTCTCAAGAGTAATCCTGAGCTGTAATCCTGTCCGTCCTGGCAGGCCAGTACTTTGTTCAAGAGCTCTAACCCAGATATGATTTCGAATCCACTTTCCAAAACAAGATGTACACCATAAATATCCCAATGACTTCTGTGAATACCAATAAACCTGATTACAATCTGCACAATGCAAAGCCACCCATGCATAGCATTTATCTTTATCCTTTTTGCAAACATAACAAGGAAGCGAATGTAAGTAAGGACCAGTATAAAATTGTGTTTCTTCAACCCAATGCAACCAATTCAATGGTGGTGATTGCAAAGCCTCTTCAGCCTTTTTACTATATGAGGCTAACAGCTCAAGGTCTTTCTTTAACACAAGGTGTATCTTATTTCGTAATCGTAGTTCTTGTTCGTTATCCTTCTCAACAACTATATCCTCCCGAGGGTCCCACAACAGTAAAATTGTTCTAATCATAGAAAATTAATTAGCAATCACTGATACCCCTATTCAAATGAGACCGTTCCCTTTTTAGCCTTCTTTTTCTTATCTGTCTTCAATCTTGCTGCTCCTAATTTCACTGGTCCTGCCACTTTCAAACTTAATTTTTGCAACTTATCAATGCAGCAATCTAATGCTCTATCAGGATCCCCTTGGAAGGGTCCTACAACTGAATGCTGTGTTAAAGGCACTAATTTCCTACACCTTATAGAAACTATACGTGATTTACTTTGAACCTTAATTCTATTTACAATACATTGTATTTCCCATCGATAATAAGCAAGAACCTTCTGTTCAGGAGACTCATAAAGATTTAAAGCTATATATGCGTTTTGCCCCATTTGTCTCCTTAATTCATCTTGCCAGCTTTTTCTCCACGTATGCTCGTGTTCACAAGTATGACACCACAAATCCCGTAATAATGATTGTTCTATCCAAAAAGTTCTTTTACAACCCCCACAACGTAGAGCTATCCAGGCAGCACAATGTGGATTGTGACAGTCAAGGCAATGTAGTTTCGCTGGATCTGTTAAGTGAAAAGTTGATAATGAGTCAATGAAACGAATCAACTCCTGGGCCGTCCGATAGTGACGTGTCAGTGCTCTGTCCACCGCTTCCGAGTACCCCTTCAATTGTAACAGTAGTGGTTGTAGGACTAGAAGCAGTTTCTTCCCCAGTCGCTCCTTGTCCTCCTCCGTAAGGCGATCCACCAGAGGCTGCATCAAAACAGGTTTAGTCCACTTAGCAGGCACCCACAAAGGCCCTGTAGGTGAGGAAACACAAAGATACCCCTGACCCCAATATAATACTTTTGCAGGTTTTTCCCATAATCCTGTACTTGGGCTCTTATACTTAACCCAGACCTCTATTTCCTTAGTATTTTCCTGACCTGACCTCGGATGATGTTTCATTGCAGGAGGGGTATCATCTTCCCCAAAAATGCAGAAATGATTAATCACATACAAAACCTTAGCCAAACATGCTTGTGGATCTGTCAAATCTTGATGTTTTTCAATATACTGCTTAAGGGTACCGTTTGCTCTTTCCACTATTGCCTGTCCAGTAGAAGAGTGTGGAATACCTGTCACATGCTTAACAGACCACTGATTCAAAAATTTCCGGACCCTAGCACTTACATAACCTCGACCATTATCTGTTTTGATACTCTTTGGAACTCCCATAACAGCAAAACAACAGATGTCTGATAACCTGTATAGCTTTCTGTCCTGCCTGAGCCGTAGCCCATATGTAATGACTATATGTATCTATGGTGACGTGCACATGCTTGACTTTACCGAATCTAGCTACGTGTGTAACATCCATTTGCCATATCTCATTTATTTTTAAACCTCGAGGATTAACCCCGATGCCTAGACCTATCCCACCATTATGATAACTACATGTTGGACATGCTCTGACAATGGCCTTGGCTTCTGACAAACTCAGCTCAAAGTGTTTTGCTAAACCTCTTGCATTTTTATGATATCTACTATGTGCTTCTCTGGCCAATGTGTGCTTGTCAATAGGACAAGAATTATCAATGGGTAGGGTAACCAATTTATCTGCACGTTCATTCCCTTCTCCTAAACCTTCAGACCACTTATGGCTCCTAATATGAATCACAGAATATGCTGCATTTCTCTCTCGTAAAGCCTTCCTTAACTGTATCAGTAACTCATACAATCGTTTATTATTCACTTCCTTAATTGCTGCTTCCTCTATTCGTTTGACTACTCCTGCAACATACAGAGAGTCTGTGACCACATTTAAAGGCTCCTGTAAGTTGGACACCGACTACTGCTAACAATTCCAAAGTTTGTAAGCTATCTGCAGGGTCTGCTGTGAGGAGTTGATGCTTCCATTGTCCTTTTTCTTGCCAGGTAACAGCAGCACGCCTTGATTTCTTTCCTGCATCTGTAAAAACTGTAATAGCTCCTTCTATGGGGTTTTCTTCTCTTAAAGGTCGAGTAATCCAGTTCCATTCTGTCATCCATTGCAAAACTCTAGGCACTAATTTACTAGTCTCTACTTTAGCAGGTGACATCAATAATGCTTCTTGTAAATTCTTTGAATTTATCAAGTACCAGTCCAAGGTTTCTTTTTCCATAGGCAATCTAATAGTAGTAGGTTCTCTACCATCCACTTCAAGAATTCTGAGACGCCCCTTTTTGATTAATGCAGCCAATTGTTCAATTTTTGAAGATATTGTTTTCTTATGCTGTAGTGGTGGTGATAACCATTCCAACACCCGTATCTCCCCCGTTTTCTTTTGCAACTGAGAGAGAGCACCAAGCAAGTGGCAAGGGCTATTCCAGATAGTAAGGTCAATGGGGTGGTCGAGTTGTCGACGAGACACATACCCTTGCTGTACACAGTTACTAATTTGCTGCAAGGCAAGATGATGCTCCTTTGTCAGGTGTACAGGAGTAGTAGGGTCCACACCTTTTAACAAAGGCCATAGGGCCTCTAATAAGTGATTTGGTATTCCCACAATAGGCTTCAGCCACTGTAAGTCTCCCAGCAACTTCTGTGCATCATGTAGAGTTTTAATGTCCAATTGTAATTCCAATTTTTGTGGTATCACTATTTGATCCGTCAAAGTCCATCCCAAATATTTCCAGGGCTTTGTAGTCTGAATTTTCTCTGCAGCAATAACAAGTGAATATGCAGCAAGAGTATTTTTAATGGTGTTAATCTGTAAAGAGGAGAATGGCTGTTGCTGTGCAAACAAAATATCGTCCATGTAATGATATATTATAGTTGCTGGCCATTTACGACGTAGTGGCTGTAATGCTGCATCAACATAAAGCTGACATAAAGTGGGAGAGTTGCGCATGCCCTGCGGAAGAGATGTCCATTCAAATCTTTTATCTGGTTCCCCACGATTTATTGCTGGTAAAGTAAAAGCAAATCTCTTCATGTCATCAGGATGCAGGCCAATAGTGAAAAAACAATCCTTTAGGTCAATAATTAAAAGTGGCCAGTGTTCTGGAATCATAGCTGGATTTGGAAGACCAGGCTGTAAGGCCCCCATTGGTTCCATTTGGTCATTTACAGCCCTCAAATCATGTATCAAACGATATTTCCCTGATTTCTTTTTGATTACAAAAATAGGTGTATTCCAAGGGCTTGTGGACAGTCGCAGGTGTCCCTTTGTATATTGTTCTTGTACCAATTCATGGGCATGCATAAGACTCTCCCCTTTTAATGGCCATTGCTTAACCATCACCGGTGTATCCGTTTTCCAGGTGAGTGGAATGGGGAAAGTCCAAGCAATGGCAATTACCCCAAAGGGTGCTGATTAGTTAACACCACTCCCAATTGTGTTAAAATGTCCCTTCCAATTAAACAGGAAACTGTAGGAGGCAGTTGAACAATTGAAAACACAGCAGATATTTGTTGATTCTCAATGCACACAGACAAAGACGGCGACCTGCTTGCCAATGTAAATCCTCCCACTCCTGTGAGCATGTTTGATGAGGGAAATAGAGGCCAATGTTGTGGCCATGCTTCTGGAGAAATGATGCTAGTATCTGCTCCTGTATCCAATAATCCATAAAGGGTTATGCTTTGATGTCCATAGGTAATTTCAACCTTTTGTTTTGGTCTATTTTGTAAATCCACAGTTAAAAGTGTAACACCAGTAGAGCCAAAACCTTTTTCATCCCGTGCTTGCCCAGGAAATGATTGTATTCCTGATGTCATTTGTGACAGTGGTACCAATTGTGCAATGCGTTGTCCTTTTGTAATTTTAATCGGAGGATAAAGGGTGTAAGCCATAATTTGTATTTCCCCTGTAAAGTCCGCATCGATAACACCAGGCAAAACAAATAATCCCAACATAGTTATAGAGGAACGTCCCAGCAATAATGCTCCACATGTTTGTCCATTTAGTATAAGAGGACCCTTTATTCCAGTGGGTATCCTCTCAGGCTGGTTCGTCATTAGTGTGACGTCTACTGCTGCTGATAAGTCCAAGCCGAAGCTCCGTGTTGTTGTGGGTTGCAGACAGGAGGTAGCAACGATGTTATGGCAGCAGCTGGTGTCTCCGATGTCACGGCAGTAACTTGTGTCTGTCCCTCATTGCCGCATCGGTAACACTTGATGAATGGTCTCGAGCCTCTTTACGTGACTGCCAGTGAGCCGCTTTGGAGAGGAGCAAGAGCAGCTAACACCTGATTCTGAGTAGACTATGCTTTTGCAACCCTAGTCCTAATTCCTTTAAGGCTTCTGCTATAAATGCCTGTGAAGCTGTTGGCATTAATGCCATTCACTCTAATGCTTCCTCAATAGTCCAATTTGCCCCTAAAGTAGCTAACACTCTCTGGGTTGCTGGATTGCTATTTTACAAAGCACACCTGCTTCAATAGCGCCCTGCAACACCAGCCCGATCTATAGCAGTAGCGGCTCTATCAATAAAATATCCAAATGATTCTTCCCTACCTTGTTTAATGCCCATATAAGCCGGTAACCCTCCTGGCTCTTTAACCATATCTATTGCAGCACGCACTAACCACATAGACTCTGTAAGTTTATGTTCTCCCGATATCATCTGTGCCTCTGTACACAAATATGCCCCTAAGCCCATCAGCTCCTCTGCTGTCACCCCATGTAATGGGTCTCCCTGGGCTCGTTGTACAGCAACCGATTCATTTACCAACGCGTGCCAATGGGCATTAAATAATAACTGCTGATGCTGAGTAAATATCAACCGAACTATTCCTCTTAAATCATTAGGACATAAAACCTGAGTATTAAAAAGATAATCTAACATTTGCTTAACAGGTTCACTTTTTACTCCAAACTGACTAACCGTAGAACGTAGCTGAGTTAACAGCTTCCAATCTAAGGGAGTATATTCTGCTATATTATGCGTAAGGTTCCCCTGTGCATCATACTGTAGTGTGTATGTGACCGGATATGCAAGACTATAAGCTATTTCCACCGCCTCACCATCCCCCATTTGCATTACTTCTTTCGCCAAAGCAGCCCAAGCTTCCCTCCTCTGTTTAGCCATCTCCCCCCATGGGTCACGGTGTGCCCCTGGGATGGGATCTGGCCCTTTAAGGGTGCTATGCTGCTGGCGCTTCGGCGCAGACACCGAGGTTTCGCGCGGGGGGGGCAGTGAAGCAGGGGCTGGCTCGTGCGGGGAAAGCGGGAGCCCCCCCTCCCCCGCTGGAGCTGACAGTGAAACCGGAGCCGGCTAACGCGGAGCCAGCCTGCGGGAGGCAATCAGCCCCCCCGCTGGAGCCGGCTCGGGCGAGGGAGGTGACCCCCCCACCGAGGCTGTAAGCGGAGCCGGCTCACTGAGGGGAAGCGGTGGAGGCAAGGCTGGCGGCGGAGGCGAAGCTGGCTTGCCCCTCCCCCCACCATCCGACCCGCCTGAAGCTGGTGGCGGAGGCAAAGCTGGCTTGCTCCTACCCCCACCATCCGACTCGCCCTCCCCCTCTGACAGGAAAGGTGCAGACGGTTCCACTGCGCCTATAGAGAAATCCTCCCCACCACTTTGCTGGGGACTCTTCGGCATAAGTACCTTAGTTACAGAAGGTGCCAGGGGATCATCTTCACGACCATACCCTATATTCCTCTTATGAGCTTCTGTTGCCCTTTCTGCTGCCTTTCTCTCAGAGACCTGCTGAAGTAATGTGTTATACACCACCCGCCATAACTTCCCGAATTTCTTTGCTGACTTATCATCGTCTAGTACTGTATCCCACAATATTTCCCCAAACTTTCTCCACTCTGATAACTCATGAACTGTATGAGGATTAGAAAAGATACCCTTAGCATGGCCATAAGCTAATAACCCTGGTAACTCCTTTTTTAAATCTATCCCTTTTATCCCACACCGCTCTAAATAGGCGGTAAATAAATCATATGCCGCTTGCCTATCCATACCTATTAATCAGCGCGCGCTGTTGCAGCTCTCCAGGCTCCGGCGACACATATTGGCTTAAGTCACAGTTGTGAACCTTAAGGGTGCTTCAAATTCCGGCACCGTCCCGGCTGCTGGGACCCAAACCCAACTTCCGGACCGTGGCGTAATCCCTTTTTCTTTTAATCCGAGAAAAAGGGCAGAGATTCGGTTATGCCCGCATTCTCCACCATTTGTCGACGGAAGGGAACCAGGACATCAGTTTGATCATCACAGGCTCAATTTTATTGATCAGTACGGCGGGTTAAATACAGTTAATAATGAGCTTCATACATATTGCAAAAGTTGAGCTCAGGATTGGTCAGCTTGCATATCAGCACCTACGCCTACTTCTACATTCCTATGGTTCTACTTTTGATACTTTCTACATATTCTTAGGGTATATTCAGGACTAATCTCAACTCCCTATCCTCATGTTGCAGCAAGGTCACTGCTGACTCTCCCTTTCAGCTTGCTGACTGCTGACTTTTCTCCTTCAGTTTAACCAGTGGCATTATATCAGTGTGGCCTTTCTCAGCTAACCAATTATTAATAATGCTCTCCACAGGCTTCTAGAAAAGCGTCCCTAGGCTCGCTGTCCCTGCCTAGTCACAGCTGAGCTGGTGGCACTGAAAACTTGAGTTTCCATTCACATCCCTCCTGTACCTGCAGGTCCCTGTGCCCTCACTCCGGGCTTTATTCTCCTCCCTGCTTTCCCCTCATTTGTGCCCGGCTCCAGAGGAGAGCACTGGGAATTGATCACTGTGTTGGCTTCGCTGATTTAATCCAAATTTAACCAGGCGGGAGCGAGTGAGGGCAGCCCGGGGGCCCGGCATGCTGTGAAGAACCCGTCGGTGCCGAGCGGCGCCGTTAATAACGGGGGTGAAAGGCGGCAGCCCCCCGGCATCGCCCCTCTCACCCTGGCACAGCTCCCACGGGGACAGAGCTGTCCTGGGGACACGGCACAGGGACTGTCAGGGGCTGTCACCCGGTGGGCGCTGAGCCCTTAGTGCCAGGACAGATCACTCCTGGGGACATGGCACAGGGACCCTCGGGGGCTGTCACCCGGTGGGCCTGACCCTGAGCTGTGCCAGGACAGAGCTGTCCTGGGGACGCGGCACAGGGACTGTCAGGGGCTGTCACCCTGTGGGTGCTGAGCCCTCAGTGCCAGGACAGAGCTGTCCTGGGGACACAGCACAGGGACCGTCAGGGGCTGTCACCCGGCGGGACTGACCCCAAGCTGTGCCAGGGCTGCAGCTCACCCGCGAACCCCGATCTGCATCCCCGCTGGCAGAGCCCTTCTAGAGCAGGGATGGCCCCGGGCTCATTGCATCCCACTTATGGCTCCAGAGCCCCCGAGGGACTGATGGCAAAAGCCTTTGGATGAGTCTCTTATTTTGGCAGTGAATGAAATAGGATTTGTGCTGCTGGTGATAAGAGACTGCAAGATGGACTCATCTGATCCTCACAGCAATTCAGAGAGGCTGATGCTGACATGGCAGAACAGGTCCCACAATAGTCTTCACGTCCCAGTACACAAAATGGGTGAGAAAAAGCATTTTTAAAAGTGACTTGGGAAACTCTGCAGTTATGATGCTATCCTATCTCAAGCCCAGGGTTCCCCTCTGGTCTCTTTGGAGTCACAAGTACTTAAAAAATGCTCTGCTCTGAACTCAGGCTGGGTCATGACTCATGTCTTGGGCTGTAAAAATGCATTTCATTGTGTCAGCAGGAAAGTGGCTGTGGGCAGCGCTCTGGCAGCGGTGAGGCTGGCCAGGGCAGGCTGTTCAGCAATTACACCCACTGGAGCCCAAATTCCATTTCATATTTTGCTACAGCACACAAAAAAGGT
The DNA here is from genome assembly GCF_035770615.1 of Melospiza melodia melodia. Taxonomy (NCBI): domain Eukaryota; kingdom Metazoa; phylum Chordata; class Aves; order Passeriformes; family Passerellidae; genus Melospiza; species Melospiza melodia. The sequence goes on along the minus strand of NW_026948600.1, from coordinate 5,982,917 downwards.
TCAGGGGAAGGAAAGGCTGAAGGGGAAAAGTGTTTCACTTAAAAATCCTGGTAGGACTGTGGCTTGTCTGGCCACAAATTCATCTGTTTTGGTGCAAGTGCAAAGCCTGGACCTGCCACCTGGAAATGTGACCTCAAGAGTCTCCTGTAGCCTGTGGAGTTTGCTTTGTACCCAGAAGAGACCCTCTCATGCTCATCCTGGCATCCTTCCAGAGAGAAAAGGGCAACTGAACCCTCTGGATGTCTGTGCCTTGCTGTGGGCCTTGTCTCTGGGTCTTCCCCCAACCAAAACTACTTGCAGGTACTTTTAGTATGAACCCATCACCAAAAACTAAGTTACCTGTCAAGGGCAGCACTATGAGGCTTCACAGCATTGGCACCTTGGGACTTAATTTTGCTTGTGGACTTAAATGTCCAGTTATGTATCTGGGAGTGTTTAGCTGTTGTGACCAAATTTGGGACACATTGCCACAACTGAGTCACTGGAGAAGCCAAACAGCCTTGAGAGGAGAGGAGCCTGGTGGCTCCAGATGAGCATATGGCAGTCCTGGGAGCAAACTCACACACCTTTGCCAGAGGAACATCTGGATTCCTTAAAGGAAGGGGTTTAACCAGGAAGGATCAACTGCATGAAGAAAATCTGGGATTCCTTAAAGGAAGGGGTTTAACCAGGAGGGATCAATTCCACAAAGAAAACTTGGATTGCTTAAAGGAAGGGGTTTAACCAGGAGGGATCAATTCCAGGAAGAAGATCTGGATTCCTTAAAGGAAGGGGTTTTCCCAGGAGGGATCAATTCCATGAAAAGCAGCTGCCCTGTTCCACTGCTGTCCAGGACAGAGCAATGCTGTGGGATTGGGACAGAGGCTCAGTGCCTGTTAAAGCCCTGGGCACTAAGGAAGCCCAGGAGCAGCTGCAGGCAGAGGCACCTGAGGGATTCCTGCTGCCTCCCACCAACGCTGCCGCGATTCATCAATTACCTATCTGCTCAGTCCTTTTCTCCATCCTTTTACAATCTAAATAGCACATTTTATAGTTGCTGCTAAGTGATGTGATCAACATCAATTGCCTACTAAAAGAGAATCAAGTCTTGATTTAAAATTAAGTGCTGCATTTTCCCATGTTCTTTATATGTAGCCAACAGAATAATTGCAGTGACATAAAAACTAATTACACAACTCCACAATTAGGCCTCCCTCCTAGTCCTGTGATTGTCTTTAAGTATAGTGATGAAAAATTACTCCCAGTCCCAAATTACTCTCTCACACCCATCTTCTCTAATACCTTTTGAAAAAGCCCTTCATCCCATCAGACCAGAGAGAGGAACTCCAGATGCAGAAGGTAATACATGCAGAGTGTATTTTCTTATCTCTTAGATGTGGGAGCAGTTTCAGATGTGGGATTTGGTTGGGATTGCCCAGGGATGCAGCAGTGCTCCTCTCTGGATGGACTGAGCATCTCAGTGAGGCTTCCCAAAGTGCCTGGTGTGCAGCAGCCTGAGACAAGCAGGGGGAAAATCCCCTTCTCGGTGCCCCAGCTGACATTTGGCTCCTGGGCTGCAAGCAGAGAGACCAGTCCTGCCTGGCTGCCAGCCTTGGCTTGGTGTGTGGAGCCCAAAAGGAGGAGGAAGAGGATGAAGTACAGCAGTACTTCCCCCATCCAAAAGCCAGGAGTTCACCCAGGCAGCAATCACGTAGCTGCCTGAGAAACTATAAACCTCAACAAAAATCATAAACATCTATAAAGCTCTGGTGCACTCCTGACAGGCTTTGAGGGATTTGATTCCAGATTATGTTTTTGAGATGTTTACAACCAACCTGGAAAGATTGAAAATATTCAATTACTGGCAAGGAGAGCTGAGATTTGCTTACAGTCAATCTCCTGCCTCCAGGATCTCTGTGGGTGCCAGCAGTGAAACACAGCATGGGTGAGCAGAGCCGTGGGGACAGTGGCCCAGGGACAGGTCCCCGGATGTCACTGAGCATCTTTCACTAGATGATTAAGCATTGCAGGTTTAATTTTGGGGCTGGCACGTTGGTTTTGGCTGCTGTGCAGTGGATCCCATTGGCCTGTTCCTCAGCCACAGCCCAGCCCTCACCAGGGAGGGCTGCACAGCTCATGGCTGATTTTCCATCATCTCTGCAATGCCATCACTCAGTTGCAGTTGGGAGAGGGGTGGGAAATGCTTTGGCATGATTTTAATCAGCAGAGTGCTTTGAGTGAATGAGGTGAGGGGACCAGTGAGCTCCCTGTGCCTTCTCTGACTTTCTCACCTCATTTCAGCATCAACCAGGGGTGCCAAGACTGAGAATTTACACCCTTGTGTTTACCTGAAACCTCACTACTTTCCTCAAAACTTGTGAAAAATAAAGGGGGTGCTGAAGTAGCCTGTGGCAGGGATGATGTGATGTGTAAAGCCAATATCTCCAGATCATTGCAAATATTCCCTCCTGATCCCAGGCATCCATCCCAGATATTCCCACCTTGTCACCAGCCCAGAGCACTGGGTGCCATCTCCAGCCCTTCTTTGGACATGTGCAGGGCAGGAGACTCCAACACCTCCCTGGGCAGCCCCTGCCAAGGCCGGACCACCCTTTCCACGGAGAAATTCCTCCATTAGTCCAACCTAACACGATGCACAGAGGCGCACCAAAGCAGGCATTCACTCCTGAGGGACAGATCCTCCAGGATGGGGTTGCTGCCCGGGACACGCCGTTCCCACAGCCAGGGAGGCTCCCGCAGCCCAGGGCAGCGGACACGGCTCAGCCCGGCTAACCCAGCCCGGGACACGGCTCAGGCTCAGCCCAGGACATGGTTCAGATCGGCCCGGGACACGGCTCAGGCTCAGGCTCAGCCCGGGACATGGCTCAGATCGGCCCGGGACACGGCTCAGGCTCAGCCCGGGACACGGCTCAGGCTCAGGCTCAGGCTCAGCCCGGGACATGGCTCAGATCGGCCCGGGACATGGCTCAGGCTCAGCCCGGGACACGGCTCAGGCTCAGGCTCAGCCCAGGACATGGCTCAGATCGGCCCGGGACACGGCTCAGGCTCAGCCCGGGACATGGCTCAGATCGGCCCGGGACACGGCTCAGGCTCAGGCTCAGGCTCAGGCTCAGGCTCAGGCCGGCGAATCCAGTCCGGGACACGGCGGGGCCGAGACAGCGCCGCCACCGCCGCCTCACAGGGCACAGGCATGGTCAGGATCAGGGGGCGGGGCCAGGACCAGGGGACGGGACCAAGGGCAGTGGTGACAGACAGGCACGGGTCAGGGGGTGTGGCCAAGAGTGGGGCCGTGCTGAGGGAGTAGGGCGGGGCCAGGGGCGGGGCCAATGGCAGGAGCTCGTGCAAGGACGGCGCTGATTGGCTAGAGCGCGGCCGGGGCGGGGCGGCTGGGGCCGGGCGGCGCGTGCGCAGTGCGGAGCGGTGAGTCGGGGTGGGGGAGTAGCAGGGGGCGGTGGTGCTGGCGGCCCGTGAGGGCCAGGGCGCAGCTCCGGGTCGGGGATCTGCGATCCGGGACGGAGCCCTGGTCCCGGCCCGGGGGTACCCACTGCTGCGTCCCTGCTTTGCCCTCGCGCGAGCGGACCCGGCGGTAAGGCCTTGCCGGGTGGAGGCTGCCCGCCGGCCCGGTTCCCCTCATTGGCTGTGGCCGGGCCGTTGGGGACGTTGCGTGTGCGGCCCCGGAGGCTCGGCAGGCCCGGCAGGACGGGCAGCCTGTGCGGCTGGAGTGCTGCAGCAAACGCGTGCCCTGTGAGGGGCACTTAGGCACACAGTCGGAGCAGGGCAGGGGTCCCTTATACTCAGGGCTTTTAAACAAAAATCTTACACGTGAGTTTCCCCCAACGGGCACAGTTTGGATCCTGCCTGGAGCACGAGGCTGTGTGACCTCTGGCCTACTGTGTGCCCAGGCTGCTGTGGAATAAAAACGTGCTGGAAAAATTGAAGTAGCTCTGGGATATTAAAATGGATGTTTCTTCAGGGTGTGCGCTCTGTAACACGAGGTCTGAATTTTAAAACTGGTTTAATTGTTTTGGTACAAGCCCGCATATGGTTTTCTGGCAGGAGAACTGGTGAAACGATGCGTTCCACAAGGCCAGGAAGGAGAAAGCTGAGCAAATGGGATTTTGTAAATAAACACTGTTTGGAATGTTGCCTTAAAATGTTTAAGTTCAGTGGTTGACTAACTTGCATTAGGAGTGAGCTTTGACAGAGCTCTGATGCTGCCCACCTTCAGGAGGGTCTGGGTTTACACCAAGCTCTATAGACACAATTTCTGAAGTTATTTATTCTGCAGTGTGTCTTTGCTAGAACTAACCCTGAGTGCAGCGCAGAGGCAGAGCTGCCTGCGCTGGTGCTGCTCAGTGTGCCTGCCAAAGGAGGGTGATCAGCAGAGGCATTTCTCTGGTGGAGCTGTCTGTGGAAGAAGCTGGTCCGTGCACAGCCTGGCAGGAGCCTTTTAAGTGCAGATAAGTGTCCAGAGGATGTTAGAAGATGGTGACATGCCCTGTCATTTACCCAGCGTGCTGCCGCAGTGCTCCTGCTCCCTGTGATCATTTGAATTCATTTGTTCTCTGGGAGTAGCACTGTTAAGGGATGCACTTCTAAGTTTCTGTCTTTTCTTTCCCCCAATCCTGCCTTAAAATGACCCAGCCTGACCCACTTAGTTTTTCAGCAGCCTCTAGGGTATTTCTGTGGTGGAAGTATCCAAAATGCTGTCCCAGAAACTTCAGTGTAGGAGTCCAGCTACCAGAGGTGGGAGAGCAGTGTTGCGAGTTCCTGGAGGCTGCTGTCTGTGTGACCATGTATTTACTAAATTTGAAAGGATACAAATATGATTCTTGGTAAGAAATCAGCTGGAAACAATTCCTGGTGAACTGTCAGAACAGCCTTTGAACCCACAGTGTTGTCCCTGTGTCCTGAAGCAGCACAAGAGCAGGGCTGGTGCTACTGCCACCACCTTCTTCATTTTTACAGTGGAGAATTCCTTTAGCCTGAGCAGTAAAACACCTGGCAAACTCCAGCACCCCCACACCTGTCTCTGCTTCTGCTTGGGTTGAGCAGATGGGGTTGAATGCACAGCAGCCATACCTTGAGAATTTGTGAGGCAGTGGATTATTTGGATAAATTTAGGGATAATAGTCAGCCTTTCCATGTGCTAATCCTCTGTGCTACTGACTCCCTCCGTGGCTTTTGTAACCCACCTCAGCTCTTACACCCAGCGTTCTCCTCTGAGAAATAACGCTCCACTCGGGCTCGTGAGGGAGGTGAATCAGCTTTAATTAAGATTTGTTGAGCACTTTGTTGATAAGTTGTCAATAGCTGGTTGCTATTTTTTATGAGCACGCAGATATTCTTAGCACCTGCAGTGGGAAGTGACACAAGGCTGGGGATCTCTGGGAAGCAGCCCTGCCAAGGGAGACGGCGCCTGCTCACCGTGAGATCCATTCTGGCTGTGGTTCACGAGGCAGCTCAGCAAAACCCCAAATCCCTCTGAGTCTTTGGGAAATGTGAAACGTTCCTGAGAGCTAAGCCCTGCTTTTGCATGAGATTTGTAGCTTCTGCCCCCTCGCTGGGTTTCTCCCACGCTGCTGGTTGGGTTTGGTGCAGCTGTGTTCTGGTGTCACCTGCTTTGTAACACCCTGTGGCAATGGCTTTTAACAACTGTCCCCTCAAATTAAGGTGTCTGGGGTGGGCAGGGCTGGGTGATGGCCCCTGTGGGCTTCAGGCATTGCAGAGGTCAGTGGGGTGGAAGGGGAGGAGGGAAGCTAGGAAACCATGCCCTCCCCCAGGGCAGCATCCCATTCCCTGCTGGCTTCTCTGCTGCAGCAGCAGGTGGCAAATGAAGCTTGATGAGCTCTGTTAGTGAGGGATAAGGAAGGCGTGAATGGAAACGGTCACAGCAGTGCTGGCTCTGTGTTGTGTGGGTGCCCCTCAGCAGGATGAGGAGCTCTGTTGTATTTTGGGGAAGAGAAGGCTGTTCATTTGGCTTTGTCACTGCTGTAGGAGTAGCCAGATGGAGGATGCTGAAAGGAAATACAGGGCTGGAACAGCCTCCTTGTCCGTGCCCCTGTCCTGAGCCAGGTGAGAGATGCTTGGCTCCAGGCTGGGCAGTGGTGGATGGTAGTGCAGATCTGGACAGGGCCCAGTTCCCTCTGGGCCTTGATGGAATCCCACTCTCAGAGCCTGACAGCCCATCTAACTTGTCCTTGCAGCAAACTGAACAGCCAGTTTGTGTCTTGCCTTCATAGAGTGGGGAGTCCTGTGGCTGGTTTTCCTTGTGAGTAAACCCTGTTAAAATCTGAGAGCTGGGACTGGCCCTGGAGGGAGCAGGGATGGAGAAACCCCTCCACAGCTGGTGTAGGGCAGCATGTTTTATACTGCTGACTGCTCTGCTGGCTGCCCAGACCCTCTGGTTTGTGTGTACCTCAGAGCTGATACCAGCACAGAGCCCAGAACTGGGTATTTTATGTTTCTGGATCACAGAGGGGAGTTCAGCTCTTTGGAGCTGTGGTGTCACAGTGCTGGCACATTTAGTCTGGTCCCCAGTTTTCCCCAGGTTCCCTCTGTCTGGAGAACTTTCCCCTGGACTCTGTTTGTGTGCTTGATCTCTGTTTGTGCTGTTTCCAAGTACACTTCTTTGCATTGTTTTCTTAGCTTTTCTTTCTATTGATCTGTTGGTGTTTTGGGAACTTTTCTTCAGTTTATCAATTCCCATCATGACCTCCAGAGTGCCTCCAGCTCTTAACTCCTGGGCATCCTTTCAGGTTTTATAGAAGTGCTTTCTCTTCTTTGTTCAAACTATTAATGGAAAGGTTGAACAGAGGCAGACCTGGGCTGAGCTCCCAGGGCTCATACACAAGGATTTCTCTTGTGGTGACAGGGAATTGCTGATGGCTACCCCTCAAGTGTGTGGGGTTGAGTTGCTTTGGTTGGTCTTTTTTTTCTTATTAATGAGCACTGGGCCTCGTGAAGGTGAGCTTGCCCAGACCCAGCTCCTCTGGCTATTGAAAGCATCAGATGGATAGAGTGAAAAACCTGCTTTGTGCTGGTCACAGGTGTGATGGGCAGGTCTCTGTAGGGGAGGATTGTGTTGTGCTCTCCTTCTGAAGGCTGAGGTGATTTTTAAGAGCTTTCATGAACTTTGTTCACCTGGGGCTTCTTGCTGATGCTTGCTGGGGCTGTCCCAGCTCTGGGACAATCCTCAGCCCTGCTTCCCATTCAGAGCTGCCTCAGCAGTGGGCTGTGCAGGGGGGAAGTTGTGTCCAGCATCTCCTGCTCCCCTTTTCTCTCTATAAGCCTCTCCTCAGTGAGAGTTGGGCTTGTCTGTATGTGGCTAAGGTAGCAAAAATGCATTTTTCTCCTCAAGCAATTCCAAGTTCCTTGTGGGGTTGCTCTTCTCTGGAAAAGATAAAACTGCCTGTTCTGGAGAAATTAATGACGCTCATTTTTATTCCTAAATAGTGTGTCATGGTGGGTGTGGTTGCAAGACACCTCACTGCACCAGGCCTCTGCTGTCACCTCAGTGCCAACTGCTTAAGGAAGAGCTGAAATAGATTTCACTGGAGCAAACATCTCTGCCTAGCTCTACCCTCCCTGAGTTCTGTGAGTGCTGAGCTGCTGGGCTCAGCTGCCTGAGGTTCAAGAATTGGTCCTTTTCTGAAGTGCTATTCCATCTTTCTTTGCACATGGGTGTAACTGTGGGGCGAAATTTGGGCCCCACTGAATTTAGGGACAACACAGGGTGTTCATGTCTTCCTCCTCTCCAGTCTGGTAACTTGTGGTACCCAGCTGTTCAATCCAGCTGTGCTTCAGGGACACCATCAACAGGATGGAGATGCTGTGCCCTCTTTCTGTTGGTCTGTGGCTGATGGTAGAGTCATGGAATCATGGAACATTCTGAGTTGGAAGGCACCTACAAGCATCATTGTGTCCAACTTGGTGGATGCCCTGACCTAATTTCAGTTCCAGGGCAGAAAATGCAGTCTCCCTAAAACCTTCCTATGGCTTCTGTTGGATTCTTCCTCACTTTTCCCCAGGGGGCTGTGTGCTGTAGTTAAATATGGATGGAAAGGTTGTGTTCCACTCTGGATTACAGCTGAATCTCAGTGGTGGATAAATTGCATCCCAAGTCTAGTTTGCAAAGCCCTTTGGGCTTCATAGGCTGCAGGAAGCTGTATTTTATTCTGGATGTGTGTTTGCTGATAATTCTATAGGATTTGCAGACAGCAGGTTGTAAGAGCCCTGATTATACTGGTTCCCTGTGCAGTCAGACTCTGCCCAAATAATTCAAGTGCCTGCTGCAGAGAGAGGGAAAGGAAGATGGAAGGATGATTTAGAAATCTGTGGAGTAGATGGGAAAAAGATGCATATGTTGATCTGAAGGAGGTACCAAGCCACATATATGTCTTCCAGCATCTAAATAAAAGTCAGGATTTTTTAAATGGTTGCCTACTTAAAGCCCAAATAATTCCTTTAACGGCAGGTTTTAAAGGTTTAACCTAATTTTAGAATTTTTATTTCAAGTGTCCTTCCATAAAATTAACTTTTTGAATGCAGAATGCTTTAATGTCTTCCGTGTTGGTGCTCATTTTCAAGAAATCTCTGCACAGTTATTTCTTATGTACCAGTTAAATCTATCAGCCAACAGATGTCAAGTGTAGCAAAAATGCTATAATAATATTATGGTCTAATAATAGTTATAATGATTCTAATTACCTGGTGCAGCTTTAAAGAGAGGCAGATTCAGAGATGAGTGCAAAGGAGGTGTTTAACCTTGAACTGCAGAGGCAGGGCTCTTCCAGAGGTGCCTGTGCTGCGCCCTCTCCTCCCCATCAGACATCCCCCTCCCTCTATTTCCTCCAGCAGACTGGGAGCAGCACTCTGGTGTGTTTGTAATGTTCAGACCTCATTCTGGCTGTGCTCAAAGAGTGCTGGTGAGCTGAGGATGAGCAGGTTTCCTGCAGTACCTGGGAGTGTGAAGCCTGCTCGTGTTCAGCCTCTGTCTGCCCTGCTCCTGGCGTGCTCCCACAGCCTGATGATTGTGGCACTCGAGGATTGCTCCCACCCTCGGGAGCTGCAGAGCCTCAGCAATCTCCATCCTCTCTGCAAGCTGCTTGTGCTGCTCTTAACCATTAGGAGTGGCTTTGCCACAGCCTGGGAAGCACAAAGCCAGAGTCTCCTGATGGAGAGCATTGGGGGTGTGCAGGTGAGTGGCTGAGAGTTGTTGATCCCTACAGAGGCTTTGCTGTGGGGGTAGCAGAGCACTGGGCTGGTGCTTGAGTGCTGTGCTTGCCTTGCCTTCGACAGGCTGGCCCCACAGAGCCTTGTCAGAGTCTCCTTCCCCAGCTGCTCCATGTGCCAGCCCTGTTACATCACTCCCAATGCCCTTTCACCACTATTTTTCCTTTAGGAAGGATGCTGGGCTGCATTTGCTGTGTTCCTGTGGTTTTTGCCCGATGTTGCTGAGTGCTGTTAGTGCCTTGGGGTGCCAATGCTCATTGTGGCTGTAGTGTAATGGATCCCCTCGTGTCACAGCTGCTCAGTTAATCCTGTGACATGAGGGGTGAGGAGTCCCTGGCTCACAGACCAGCAGCCTTTCCACAGAGGAAGCTCTGTGTGGGCTGGAAGTTGACAGCTTTCAATGATTATATGCTGAACCTTCTTCCTATAAATAATTGATTCACAGGCTGATGAGAACTACAGGAACTTGTCTCTCAGTTGCTGCTCCCTGGCATGGACAGCAGCTGGAAATGTGCTGTTTTCCTATAAAATGGATCCAGAGGTGCCCTTGCTAGGTTTTCTTTATTTCCAGCCTGTTGATAGGCTGACCTGCTCTGCTTCTCAGGGAAGCCCTGCCTGCCAACACCTGCAGCACACCTTGTGCCAGGCCTGGTGCTGCTGAGAGCTCTGCCACCTGCAGCCTTTCCCTGGGGGCTGTTCAGCCTCTCCCTTGGGCAGGTTCAGCCTTTCCCTTGGGCAGGTTCAGCCTCTCCCTTGGGCACGTTCAGCCTCTCCCTTGGGCACGTTCAGCCTCTCCCTTGGGCACGTTCAGCCTTTCCTTTGGGCAGGTTCAGCCTCTCCCTTGGGCACGTTCAGCCTCTCCCTTGGGCACGTTCAGCCTCTCCCTTGGGCACGTTCAGCCTCTCCCTTGGGCAGGTTCAGCCTTTCCTTTGGGCAGGTTCAGCCTCTCCCTTGGGCACGTTCAGCCTCTCCCTTGGGCAGGTTCAGCCTCTCCCTTGGGCACGTTCAGCCTTTCCTTTGGGCAGGTTCAGCCTTTCCTTTGGGCATGTTCAGCCTCTCCCTTGGGCACGTTCAGCCTTTCTTTTTGGGGAGGTTCAGCCTCTCCCTTGGGCAGGTTCAGCCTTTCCTTTGGGCACGTTCAGCCTTTCCTTTGGGCATGTTCAGCCTTTCCTTTGGGCAGGTTCAGCCTTTCCTTTGGGCACGTTCAGCCTTTCCTTTGGGCACGTTCAGCCTTTCCTTTGGGCATGTTCAGCCTTTCCTTTGGGCACGTTCAGCCTCTCCCTTGGGCACGTTCAGCCTTTCCTTTGGGCATGTTCAGCCTTTCCTTTGGGCACGTTCAGCCTTTCCTTTGGGCAGGTTCAGCCTTTCCTTTGGGCACGTTCAGCCTTTCCCTTGGGCAGGTTCAGCCTTTCCCTTGGGCAGGTTCAGCCTCTCCCTTGGGCAGGTTCAGCCTTTCTTTTTGGGAGGTTCAGCCTTTCCTTTGGGGAGGTTTGCCTTCTTGCTGGAGTCAGTGTGTGTGTGTGTGTTGGTGCATCACCATGGAGATGAGGCCACAGGAGCTGCAGGGCGCAGCCTTTTCCAGGCTCACGTGAAGAAGGATGCGGTAACGGGCTCCTCTTATTTAGGGAAAATGATTTCTTGGAGTAAATAAATTGTCAAAGAACACTTGGCATCAGCCCAGCTGCTATTAAGGAGAAGATCTCTTGAAGCCAGAGCTGTAAGGCTCATACAATATTCACCTGCTTTGCTGTGTTCCACATCAGGCATTGCTGCTGTGCCCAATGCTGACTCACTGACCCACTTGTGCTTTTACTTACCCCGAGATAACAAAGCTCCTGTTGCTTTTCTCCTCCCTGTGTAGGTATTTGTCATCCTGCCACAACAGCACCTTCCTGGATCCTTTCCTTGCCCACTGAGTGTCCAGGCTTTCAATGCTTTGAGTGATTACAAGGCTTCACCTCCCATGGCTGCTGCTGCTTTGGCCGGGTTTGGGGAGGACGTGGAGGGTGTGTGGCTGCAGTGAGTTCTCCCCCATGCAGAAACACCTCTCTGGGCTGAGCACACCCCAAAACCCTGTTCTGGTCATGCAGACATTCTTGGGGGGTTGGGACACTGCCCTTTCTGTGTGGCTGCCCCTGGCACACTCTTTCCTTTCTAGTTTCTGGCACACAGAACCCTCCCAACAAGGTCTGGAAGGGCCCTGTGGCAACTCTGCCTCATTGCCTCCACGTCTTATTCCAGACTTCATCTGTAAACATCTCTTTGCCCTTGCTAAAACACTGTCTCTTAATTTCTCTCTGCAGGAGTATTATTTAATTTGTAACAGTTTTAGGACGTTATTTGAAAAATCCGATATGAAGCTGTATTTCATTTACTGTAATGATCCACTAATGCAGGCATATTTCAAAGGCAGGCAATGCAGTACTGTAGGGTTTAATTAAATTTTGTTTTTCAACTGAGCATCAATAGACAGACAATAACAAATGGTGGACAATATGCATACAAAACAAAGTCTCTTTATTTTCCTTTTCAAGACTGTGGAAGTGAAAATGTATAGCCCTTAAAATGGACTTGGCCTGCTCACAAGTGCTGCTTTAGTGTATTTAACTCACTTCAGGAGGAGTTTTTTCTTCTTACTCTGCCTTAATTAATTTTCTTGCTCTCTTCCTGCCCACAAAATAAACTCTTACACTGTGGAAAATTTCCAGCAGGAGCCGTGGGTGATCGAAGTGCTTCTGCAAGTTCTGCATGTAGTTTTGAATACTGTGTTGGTACTTAGTGTGTGATGGCTCCTCCAGATGGGCCCTCCTGAGGGTGACAGAACAGAAGGGCTGGGTGTGAGGTTCCTGTCTCTGGGAACTGGACATGGCATGTGCCAGCCTTGGAGAGGGAGGGAAAAATGGTGTTGCTGCCATGGTTGTACTCAAATCAGGAATCAGTAAGTGGCTCTGGAGTGCATTTTGTTCCTCTTCTCCCAGCAAGCGTGGGGTAATCAAGTACAGAGTGTATGTGGGGAAGCTCAGGCAGAGTGTTCCACATCAGCAGGAGGTTTCTGGGATAGTGTGAGGCAACGTGTCACCTTGCAAATAGGAACTGGTGGAAAGGATAGATCTGAGGGGGGGAGAAAACATCACTCATTGTCTGTGCTGTGCATGGGAAATTGCAGCAAGGAGTGGGAGAAGGGTATAGGTATGGGTAGGATGAGAGGTGTTTTGGCTGGGATTCGGGGTGGTGGGGAGGCGAAGAGGAAGGGAAAAGCTGTTTCATGTGGTGGAGGTCAGGCAGTGTGACAGCTTTTAGAAAGATGTTTGTCCTGAAGGTCCCTGTGCACTCTCATCTCCAGGCAAGTCCTGAAGTCCTAAATTGGAGCAAATCAGCACCAGTGCTCTGGTGTGGGCCCAGAGGTCCCTGCCAACCCCAGAGCTCTGAGGAGTCAGTGTCATGTGGTGTGCAGGCAGAGCAGAGCCCTGTGAGAGCAGCTGCCAGAAATTCAGAGAGATGCACTGCTTATAAATAATAAATGATAAATTCAGCCTCTGATCTCCGAGGCACGCTCTGCTTCTGCACGCTCCATGCTGGCAGAGAAGATTCCCCGTGCTGGACTCAGCAGTCTGTCTCTGGCGTGGAGGGTCTGGGGGAGGCAGCTCATGGAATTGGGGTCGTGCTGAGCCCCGGTGGAGCGTGGCCCCTTCTGCCAGCAGCACTAATGAGCGTGGCCCCTGTGCCAGGGCCGCTAACGAGGGTGAGGGCAGCCTTGCTCAGCCTTCACACCACCCCCGCTCAAAGCTGTGCTCCTGCCCTCTGGAGAGCAGCGTTTTGTGTGAATGCAGCTTGCTGAATGAATGAATGAAGTCAATTTAAATGATAGACTAAACGATGCTTAGTGTTAAACTGTGCGAGCTGTATAAACAGCAGGGTCAGGGTTGCTGTGGCCGCGTAGAAGGGGCGGTTCTGGCTTTATCCAACACACAACAACGCCTCCCTTGCTCTTGGGGGAGCTGTGGCAGTGCTGGTGAAGCTGCTGGTGCCAGGAGCTGCCCCCACCGTGCCCAGGCACTGCTGGGCTGTCTCCTGCTGCTGGACACATCCCTGTCCTGCTCCTGGCACCTGGCAGGGCTGTCGGAGCTGTGGTGGGTGGTGCCATGGCCAAGCTGCTGCTCGAGGGGCTGATGAGAGCTGATGGCTGCACAGGTAGCCTGGAGGGGTTATTGATATTTATTGTTATTATTTGTTAGCAGCGGTTACAAAGGTTGCATGAGTGCTCAGTAGATGCCAAGCTCTGTAAACATGTGTTTGTGCCATGGTTATCCTGCCCCTGCCACCCTGTGCCTGTGTTACAATTCCCTCCTGTGGGCCGGTTCAAGTTTGGAGCAGGACCTGCTGCCCCTGCTCAGGCTGGGCCCAGCCAGCCCAGTTTATTCCTACCAGCCTCAAAGTGTGGCTTCCTTGCTGTGTGGGTTCTCTGTAGGCAGCAAGAAGGTGTTCCCACAACTTTTCCCTTTGTGTAGGAGTGTTTTTAACATGCCAGAGCGGAGTCCTAGTAGGAGTAAATGATGAGGAGCAGGCAAGAAGAATAAATGTTTTTTTAAAGCCATTTCATAAGCGACATGAATGGAATGGTCTGTGTGGCAGCTACACCCTCTCCACTGGGATCCTGGAGGTGTGAGGGGGCTGGAAAACAACTGCTGCTCCCGGGGCTGCCCTGCCTGGCTGGGGCTTTGTGCCCAGGTGGGACCCTCTGGCAGGGCTGGGGGCTCTCACTGCAGTGGGGCTGGGACACCCACTGGAGGCACAGGGGTGCTTTCCTGAGGACAGGATGCCTGGAGGAGCAGAGCTGCTGGGATCATCCTGGGCATCGACCTCGGGTGATGGTGTGTGCAGGTTGTCCTGTGTGAAAGCACAGGGTTGTGCACACCCAGCTAGTGACTGGGGAAGGGCATTAGAGTGTGGCCTCCCAGTAATCCTCTGTGGCCTCCCAATCATCCTCTCTTTGCCGTCCAGCTGTTTCCTGTCCTAGGCATAGGCTGAATTTCAGCCCCAAGCCTCCTCTTTCTCCTGCTGGTGTAGCTGTGCGGTTGGCAAGCAGGAGGAGCTGGCCACAGGGTGCTCCCAAGGTGTCTGTAGCACACCAGCAAACATGAGTGCTCCTCACAGACCTGGGGACCCTCTTGCTCAGAGGAGGGAAATTGCAGGTCAGGTCAGCTGCATTTCCTTCTCTTTGTCTGTGGCACTGCACATCACTCAGCCTGTCACAGGGGCTCGGCCCTGGATGCCACCATTGGAAGGACATTGTGTGTGAAGGGGATCTCAGCTCGCTGTGAGTGCACTCTGTGTCCTGAGAGCCTCTCCAGTCCCACAGCCCCCGTGCACGGCTGGCTGGAGCTCATTCCCTGAGCTGCTGTGGCCCAGGGAGCTTCTCCTTCAGCCTCAGAGGCTGTGAGTGCCGCCAGGGCTTTGTGCCCTGCTTCAGCTGGAGGTGCCTGGGGGTTCCCATCCCTGCCCTGCTCTCACCGAGGGAGCTCTGTTGGTGCTTTGTGCTGGATGGCACAGTGTGCTGCTGGTGCTCCCCTTGCCATCTCAGTGAGGCTGGCTGGACAGAAAACTGCCCTGAGTTAACCTGCAGACAGTTTGTAAGGCTGTAATACCAGTCCTGCTCCCTCAGGTCATCCCTAGGTGAAAACAAGGATTAGCTTATTGGTATTGCATATTCTTGGAGATAATTGGTGGTTTTGTATCAGCACTGGGGTGGCAGCAGGAGCAGGACAGTGCCTGTCCCCTGTGCTGGCACTGCTGAGGGACCTCCAGTCTTGTGTCCAGTTCTGAGCTCTCATGGCAAGACAAACATGGAGGGGCTGGAGCATGTCCAGGGAAGGGAACAGAGCTGGGAAGGGGCTGGAGAGTCCCAGCAGTGTATGGAACTGTGAGGAGCAGCTGGGAAAGGGGCTCAGCCTGGAGAAAAGGAGGCTCAGGGGAACCTTTTCCAGGAGGGAGGAGCCAGGTTGGAGTCAGGCTCTGCTCCCAGGGAATGAGGGACAAGACAAGAGGAAATTGCCTACAGGCTCAGGGTGGGCACAGCAGGAATTTCCCCATGGAAAGGGGGCTCAGGGATTGGGAGGGGCTGCCCAGGGGGGTTTGGAGTTCCCATTCCTGGAGGCGCCCAGGAAGGGCTGGAGGTGGCACTGAGTGCTCTGGGCAGGGGACGAGGTGGGGATCAGCACAACTTGGACTCAGTGGTCCTGGCAGTCTCTTCCAAGCTCAGTGATTCTGGAATTCTGCTTCCAGCTGGCTGCAAAGCCAGAGGCTGATGTTGGGGCTGAGGGGCTCTGGGATGTCTGTGTGCTCTCCTGGAGCAGCAGGTCAGGGCTCAGATGAGGCTCCTGGAAGATTTGTTGGAGTGGCACAGGACGGGCAGTGTGGGCTCTGTGCTGGGCTGTGAGGGCAGTGCTGCCAGCAGCAGGAGGCATCAATGACATGTGCTCCTCTCACTGGCTGCCTTGGGGCTGTCACCTGTGGCTGTGGGAGCTGCATTCCCGGGGCTGTGCAGCCCCCTGTGCACAGCTCTGCCCTCGCTGGAATGTCCCTGCTAATGGGGAGCACAGCTCTGGGCTGTTTCTGCTGCTGTTGGTGCAGACCAGGATGTCTGGAGCTGTGGAGCAGAACCTCCCAGCCAGCAACATCCCCATCTCTGCCAGCAGAGGAGACTTCTCAGAGTCTGACCCTTTGCTTTTTCCATAGTGCCTGATTTTGTTTGACAAAAAGGATTATTGAGAAAAAACCAGCCCCTCCACTCTGCACAAGGGGAATTTGTGACCTTCCTTGTGCAGTTTTGCTGCTGCCTGGCTGCTGTACGTGCTGGATCCCCAAAGATGCCCTCAAATCCAAGCAAACATTCCGTGTGCAGGTGGGGTCACCACGACCACCCTTTCTGCTTCACAGGCTGTGAGAGTTGTTTCTGGAAATCCACTGTATCCACAGAACATTCTGTGTGGAAATCCTCTCCTGCTCTCATTGTGTCCACAGAACATTCTGTGTGGAAATCCTCTCCTGCTCTCTGTGTGTGTCTGTCTGTAAGGAGATGTCAGCCTGTGCAGAAGCTCCTCTCCAGGAGCTCCAGAGCCCCTGTTGCACATGTCGGCTCCTCCTGCCTACCTGGGACTGAAGCAAAGTGCTAATTGTTGTGCAGATGTCATCTGCCAGGCAGGGAGGAGGCTGGAGGCTTGGAAGAGGCTGTGCTGTCATTTGCTAGCAGCCTCCTCGGTACACGTGAGCTCTATTTTTATTGGGAGTGTGCATTTGCTTTCAGCCACTGCTTTGTTGAATTTCTCTTTCTTTTTTTTTTTTTTTTTTTTTTTTTTTTTTTATTCCAGTTTTGCTTGTTTTATAACTGAAAAAACCTCAATCAAACCAAGAAACCTGTTCCTGTGTAAAAAGCTTTAGTTTGTTCTGAGGTGAGAGGGAATTAATTGTGTGTTGTGGTCACACTGGACTGAGGTCAGGACCGTGGGACTGTCCAGAAGGGCACAAGGATCAAGACCTGGGAGCAGAGGGAGTTTGAGGCTGTGCATTGTGCTCTGGGTGTGCCAGCTCAGGAGCCTGGGTGTTGGTTGTAGCCTGGATTTGCTTGGCCATGTCCCAGGAGAGAGCTGGAGGCTCTGGCCACAGGTTGGCTTATGAAAACAGGGAGCTTTTCTTTTACTCCAGCTGTGTTTAATAAGGGCTTGTGGGCCCTTGAGGTGGTTCTTTGACCCTTTAGGAAAGAGGAGACACTGAAGTAGGAACTGGGAGGTGATGCTTTCCTGAACTGTGTGAGTTAAGCAGGGGGATGCTCATTGCTCAGGCATGCTGTGGGTGTCAGAAATCCAGATCTGTTCCAAAACCAATTAATGAGAAAAATCCAGTTGATGTGGTTGAGGTGGCTCAAAGGAAGAGGCTGCTGCTCAGGAAGACCCTGGCTCAGGAGTTTGTGGAGGCTGCAGAAGTACATCAGGTGCACTGTTACCTCTGCTCTGTCCCTCTCCTGGTTTCCTCTTCCTTTTCTGGCAAAAACCAAGCAGGGAGAGGAAGAAATAACAAAGTGGAGTGTAGGGACAAGGTACCAGTGAAAGGGTGGAAGGAGAGGAGGCTTCCCTCCTCGTCCCTGAAGGCTTCTGGGGGCAGAGGCTCTTTGGTGCCAGGAGCTGGTGGTGGGTGCTGCTGTGAGCAGGTTTTCTGCTTTGTGGGACACAAAGTGGTTGCTTCAGTGAGGGAGAGCTCTGCTATCTGATGTGCCACCCTGATGGACAGCAAAGCAAGATATTTCGGACTGTGTGTAGGGGAGGAACTTCTTTAAAACCTGGATCGGAGTAGGAGCAGACTTGATGGAGGGATGAGTAAGTAAGGAGTGTTTGAACGGAACTAATCAGTCCTATCTTCTTTCAAAAGACCTCATTTAGTTTAATTTAGCAGCGTGTAAATTTAGAGCCAATCACAGGAAATACTTGTGCAGCCTGTGTGCTGGCAGGCTGCTGCACTCCCTAGCCCAGCAGAGAGCTGAAGGCTGCAGGTGGATCCCGAGCCTCGTGTGAGGCACTGGGGGCTCACGTGTGTGTGCTCACACGCAGGGTGGGCACAACTGCTCTGTGCCCGGGCACTGGCACCCACAGCAGCAGCAGCAGCAGCCTTCATTTCCCTGTGATGTGCTCTGTGCCCCATCAGGGTGGCTCTGTACCCATTAGGGTGGGTCTGTACCCATCAGGGTGGCTCTGTGCTCCATTAGGGTGGCTCTGTGCCCCATCAGGGTGGCTCTGTACCCATCAGGGTGGCTCTGTGCTCCATTAGGGTGGGTCTGTGCCGTGGCTCTGTACCCATCAGGGTGGCTCTGTACCCATCAGGGTGGCTCCATACCCATCAGGGTGGCTCTGTGCTCCATCAGGGTGGCTCTGTGCCCCATCAGGGTGGCTCTGTGCTCCATCAGGGTGGCTCTGTACCCATCAGGGTGGCTCTGTCCTCCATCAGGGTGGCTCTGTACCCATCAGGGTGGCTCTGTACCCCATCAGGATGGCTCTGTGCTCCATCAGGGTAGCTCTGTGCTCCATCAGGGTGGCTCTGTGCTCCATCAGGGTGGCTCTGTACCCATCAGGGTGGCTCTGTGCCCCATCAGAGTGGGTCTGTGCCATGGCTCTGCTCCCTGGAACACCTGAGCATGGTCAGAGCCAGCTCCTGGCCCCATGGCTGGGCTGAGCCTCTGCTCTGAGCAGCAGGGAAAGCCTTGTGCTGTAGGAACCACTGAGTAAACCTTGCTGACCTCTGCAAAATGTTGTTTTCCTCAAGAAAAACCTACATATGCATTAGATGAACCCCTGCTCCTTGGACAGCTGGTCGTTTTCTTTAATTTGAATTAACGCAGCTGCTTCAGTGCTTAAAATGAGGCACAGGCATAAAAAGCCTTCACGGGATTGCACAGCTTTTTATTTTTCCCTCCAGTTTTCATCCATGGCACTGACACAGAGATTTTAAACAAGTCTTGCAGGTCTCCTCATATTTTCCAGGAGAGATATCATCCCCTGTGGGGTCAGTATGAGTTCTTGGCATTTCCTGTCACAAACCCCATTAGCAGTGAGCCCCACGAGTCCCTGTGCTCACACCTCGAGGTGTTGTGCCTCCTGCCATGTCACACCCCTGATCCCACGCTGTGTGGCAAAGTGTTGTGTAAAGAGTCCTGAAACCTGCAAAAATGGAAAAAAATACTGTTGGGTTTGTTTTGCTTTGCATTTCAGGCCGGTGGCAATGTCTCCTTGGGCCAGGCTCCTCTCCAGCACCTCCAGGGTCAGCCTGCTGCTGCTGCTGCTGGGCTCTGTGCTCCTCTCCTGCTCCAGCCTGGGACAGAGAGTGTCTGTAAGTTTTGGCTGCTCCACTTGACTTCAGACTGATAAAACACAGATGCTTTTTGCCTTTAAGGAAATGCCCATTATTCTTTAGGAAATGTCTTTCTCCTGCTTGAATTATGAAAACAACCCAGAAAGGGTTCTGCTGATTTCTGTGTAAATGAAGAATCGCTTGTGTGGTGCTGCCCGTTTTTGCTAGAAATGCTAATGAAAATGGGGTATTGCAAAGCAACTGTGGCCAGGCAGTGACAGCAGCACTTAAATGAACCAAGTCACATCCTTTTATCCTTACTGAGCGTTTAAACCCCACACTTTTCCTGAGCAGAGCTGGTAAACATCAGCTGTCTCCATTATGTGTTTGAACAGATCCAGCACTGGGAGGCCTGGGGGTAAATTTACAATAGCCTGTATCACTAACTCCCTCTTGGATAATCACAGAGCTGTGGAAATCAGCTAAGTAATAACTGCTCCACTCACTCTTTTTTAGTCTTGTTGAGTCTTGGCTCAGAAAATGTTAACACTGATTTTCATCTGAGAACCTGGGCTTTTATGGCTGTGATTGTTCCTGAGCTTTAACCATTTGTTATAATTTAAACAATTCCAAGCCCCTGATGCACTCAGCAAAAGCAGGAGTTAAGATCTGGTTCCTCATGCATTTCTGAAATCACAGTCGCTTTCCACAGCTGAAATAAAAACATTCTATAGGTTTGTCAGCCTTCCTTGTGTGTTACCACAATCATGGAATTGTGCAATTGTGTAGGTTGGGAGAGACCTTTGTGATCATTGAGTACAACCTTTAACCCAGTGCTGCCAAGGCCACCACCAGCCCACGTCCCCAAGTGCCACATCCACACTGTTGTTGCTACTCTGCGTGTTTTGCTCAGGTTGACATTTCTGTTGCTCAGAAAGACTCTTCTAGGCTGGAAACAGATATTTATATGCAGAGCATCCAAACTCTGACAGAAAATGTGCATGCATTTTTTCCCAAAGAGTGGAAGAACTGAAGGCAGAATGTGTCCCAGAATTTCCCAGTTAACCTCTGAATTTACTTACATTTTTCCCTGTGAAAACATCCTAAGGATTAAGAACCAAACACTTCATGAAGTGAGCTGTAACTCCATCTTAATTGCCAACAATTAGGACTAATCATTCCCTGTAGGGTGGTTAACTCAAATTCCTCAGTGGTGACTGAATTGGTGATCTCAGAAGCTGAAAATATTCCCTTCAGCAGGCACTGAGCTGTGGAGATGATGAGCCTGGACCAGTTCATCTGTTCCTGCTGGAACCAGAACAGCCCAGACCCAGAGTCAGTGCCAGGTGTGAGAGTACAGGTCATTTCTGTGCACTCTCCAGAGTTTTTTGTGACTCCCACCAGCTCCCTAGGGAGGCTTTCCATTGAACACCAAGGTTTCCCTCACAGCAAAGATTTTTTTCCCTGCTGTTCTTCCCTTGGTGTAACATCGAGCCGCTCGTGCTGGCTGCTCTCCCACACCTCTGCCAGCCTCGTGCTGCACTTGCCATGGAGGTGGTGATTAAATCCCTGCCTCATTGTTTTAAAAGCCTTGGAGAACACTGGAAGAGGGTGGAGAAGAGGATCCTCACATTTGTATCATGTGGGCAGCTCAGTGTGTTTTTTCCCGTGTCCTATTTTGGAAACAGCTGAACTATTTTAGCTGAAATCTTCTCCAAGCCTGAAATAAGTGCATTTAAGAAAAAGAAAAAAAAAAACCAACCCAACAAAACCCAAAAATACCCACCAAACCCCAAACCAACCAACAAGCCTTGAGGCATTCCCCTCGTGTGGAAAATTTCAGCTGAAAAAGTTAAAAGTTTGACATATTTTTAGGCAAGGGAAAATGGGGTCTTACAATGTTATACAACCCTAATAATAGCCAGGGCTCCTGCCTCTGACAGGAGGAAATACAGGTAAGGCTCTGTGAGAGCTGGTTTGAAACCTGCAACCTGCTCTGGAATAGGAAATAAGCTGCGTTGCTTTGTTCAGCACAAATGTCATGCTAGTTATGCATGTGTAACCTTTAATATACTTTAAATCTAAATTTAACCATGTGGAAAGAATCTCAGATGTCAAAAAAAAAAAATCTGCTGGCGAGGGAAAAAATTTTGTATTCTCACCCAGCACTAAATTACCCAGATGCAATTGCTAATGAGCTGAATCTCTTCTCTCCAAAAGGAGTTTGCCCTTACAAAAACAGAAGAGAGCGACATAAAAGATGACAGTGGGAAGGAGCTGGGGACAGAGGCTGACGCTGATCCTGAAGACCTGGAAGTGTTTTGCCCTACGGGTCAGTGGCAAACCCTGCGTCCAGGTAACTGCTAATTATAGGATGCCTCTGGAACCCACCTGCCAGCCTGACAGGAGCCCTGCAGACGCTCCAAGAGCTGTTTGTGCCCATGACAATGTGTGCTTTTGCTGGTGCTCACACAGAGAGGAGGACTCGTGACCCAGTGCAGGGACTGGAGGTGGTGAGCAAAGCGTCCAAGGAGGGGAGAGGTTGCTCCAGGGCTTTCAGGTCACTGGAGCAGGAGGAGTGGGCTGCCAGCCCCCTGTGGGTGGGGGGCTGTCTCTGTCACTGGCTCCACAGCCCTTTCTCTCTTCATTTGTCAAGGGCCAGGTTTTATAACGTTTGTTGGCACGTGGATTCCCAGGTCTGCTGTGCTCCGGTGTGGTGCTGCTCAGTGGCAAGCTGATTAGGAGCTGTCACTGGAGCACTGCACAGCTTTTTAACAATGGCTTTTCTGTTCCTCGCCTGTTTGAAAGCTAGCTTTTATTTCCATCTGTGCAACCACAAAAAATCTCTTCCCTTTCTTTGGGTTGGTGTCTTTCATTAGACATGCCTGGGACTCTGTGGTGAGAGGAGCCCAGCAGAGCAGCTTGGCCTCTATGTGCTGAGAAGGCTCTGGAGGGGCCAAACCCATTCAAACACACACAGATGCACATGTGCATACATATTTCAACAATTAGCCTGTCTCTGGGATCCTGAACGAGCTGTTTAATCCACTTGTGCTTTGGTGTCCTCATGTATAAGCAGGTGTAACACCTTCCCACCTCACAAGGGTGAACTAAGTAGTAATTAATTTTTATAAAGTGCTCTGAATTTAAGAGCTTTATCCTGTGCTCAGTATTATCATTGAAAGAATAAGTATGGGTTCCATTTGTCTTGAAATTTCTGCCAGATATAGCAGAATGACTTTTCCAAATGTAAATCTTTGTATAACATAAATGGCTACAAAAGCCCCTGCGTTCCACAGAGCTGCAGTATATACTTATATTCCATTTCTGTACCATTATGTATGGAAGGTGTGTGGTGTCCCTGCTCATTATTCAGCCTGGCAGATCCCCACCAGCTTTGTTGGAGCAGAACAATCATTAGAAACCTCATTGCAGAGTTTGTTCACAAGCACCTTCTCCACTGCTCGGGTGCCTTATTCCGCTTCATTTTTGTATTTATTCCATGTTGGGCACATGCAGTGAAGGGCTTGTGGAAGTGGAGAGCTTGTCAGTGTTCACAGAGGAGAGTAATTTTGGTTACTCTTATAAAGACTTAAATGGTGTCCTGCCTCATGTTCTGACTGCTACAGACCCCAGCACTGGGGACGTGGCACAAAGAGGAGCCGGCCTTGGTCTCCTGCTGCCAGCCTGGGTTTCTGTCTCCTGGGGTTCTTCTGCAGTGAAATCCCTGTGAGGACTGGCACTGACACCTTCAGCACGTGTTAGCCAAGGCTGGGGCCCTGCTGCCAGCATGAGCCCATCCCTGTAGCCTCTGGCCACACTTTCCCAGTGTGAGCTCAGCTCTGGCTGGCAGGGAGCTGACCTGGCACAGCTGCTGCTGTGGCTGCACAGGGATTCACCTTTTGGTGCTGCAGCAGAGCCATGCAACTTGGCAGCGTGTCCATCCCACTGGTTCTGCATCTTGCCATGTTTTCCATGTGGCTGCACTCACTGGCAGCTGAGCAGAGCCTGGCTGGGCTCAGGGTTTGTCTGCTGCTGCCCATGTCTCCAGGACACCCCCACTCCCTCTCCCGTTGTATCCCTGTGGCAAACTAGGCCAGTCTCTCTGGGGGAAGCAAATTCAAGTGTTTGAATTTAGAATTTGGATCTACAGTTCTGAGCACTGGGAGGGAGCTTGGAGCTGCGTTTGCCCCATCTCACTCCTGTTTCAACTTGTTCCTGTTCTGAGCTCACGCAGGATTTTGTGCTTCTGTACAATGGTGCAGCAGCTCATCTTTTATAGATGTGTTCCCAGTTTTCCTCTGCTGAGTTTCCAGTTCCCTGTTGCTAATTGCATCAATCCACATTTCCACCGGGACTGCAGCAGTGTCATCAGCCTGTAACCTGTCAAATCCCTCCCCAAATTCGATTGTTGTTGTGTCTGTAATGCTTTGGGCGCTTGTTCCTCGCTGTCTACAGTGTGAGCTGGATTTTGATCAAGTGCTTCGTTGCACTTTGAGCACACTTCAAGCTGCTGGAGGTGGCTGGATGCAAACACAGAGAGACAGTTGCCCTAAGAGCTGTGCTGCCTGTAATTTGGAAGCAAGATCAGTTGTCTCTTCTGCCAGGCAGCCGGAGCTGACGGCTCTGGAAAGGTTGGTGAAACTTCCCAAAGCCCTTTAACACTTGGTTAGGCATTGCTTCTTTCTCACTTGGCACTAAATAATGCACCAGGTGCAGGCTCAGACTGAAGGGAGATGTGTGCCCCAGAGAGGCTTCCAGCACCTCTGCTCTTAGACTTTTGGGCATCATCTGTGGGGCTTTTCCTTCTGTCCATGGTTGGAGTCCACAGGAACCTGGAGGTTTTTTGGGGTTTAGTGAGTGGGATTGCTGTTTCCTCTGAATGAAGGTTCACACCCCTGCTCTGACTCCTCATGGTCTGGTAACAGAGTTTGTTTGAAGTTGTGCTTCCTCTGCAGTCTTTTTTCTTTCAGAATACACTTTCTCCATGTGACAGTACCCTTGGGAGCTGGAACATATTTTACTTTTGTTATTTGGGCACCAAATTTCCCAATATTTTGTTCAGCATTTCTAATGATGATTGGAATTTGGATTTCTCTGGCCATCTAGTTGTATCACTGAGCAGCAGATTTTCCACCCAGCAGTGGTGGGAAATTTTCCACCCAGCAGTGGCTCCTCTGGGAAGAGTTTGCTGTGAAGATTCAGAGCAAGGATATTAGAGGCAGGGGTTTAATTGGGAAAGGAAAAGGGCATTAATCGCCCCCCAGCAGTGATGAGTGGAGAGCTGGGGCTGCACAGGGCTCTGCTCTGCCCATCCCCGTGGCAGCAGTCCTTTGCTGCTCCCTAATGTGGCAGAAACCCTCTGGCAGCTTTTCCAGCTGACAGTTGGGAGTTAATGAGTCCAGTTTCCAATCCAGATGGACAAGTGAGAACCTCCACTGCCCAAATATCAAAATATTTACAGATTGCTCTGCAGAGAGGTGGCCGTGGGGCACAGAGGCTGCCTTTGCTGCAGAGCAGCTCCCTGCAGACTGGAGGGATGGAGCAGAGCCTGGCACTGTGACTGGCACGGTGCAGCGTGGATCTCTCTGGGCTTTGGATGGATGTCTCAGGGCAGAGCAGGGAGCTCAGCTGGCCTGCACCTTCAGCTGTGGTTAAAGCTCTGCCTTGCAGAGCTGAACCTGCAGTGACTTCCCACTGTTTGTGCTGCCCAGAGTAATTTTCTGCAGTGCCCAATGATTTCCCAGTTAAAAACCAAGGAGCCACAGCTGCTGCTGCTGGTCAGGCTGCCAGAGTGAAGCTGATGTGAGCATGCTGTTGGTGCTGCTTCTGCAAAGATGAAACCATCTCATGTTCAGCAGGGAGCCAGTGATACATTGCTTGGCATTTAAATATCCATGGCTGCAGCTCCCAAGGATCCTCAGGCTGCCTTTGCTGCTCCTGCTTGTCACAGGTCTTCTCCCGTCTCATTTGCTGCTCAAACAAGGTTTTACACCTGTGGGAGCCCAGTTCTGCAGGCAGCCACGGCAGGGAGGCGTTTTCAGGGCTGCTTTGAAGGGCTTGTTGTGCAAGGACAGGGCTGAGGATGGGCAGTACCTCGGCCCAGTTTCACTGCCAGTCTGTCCTCCAGGGGATTCCAGTGGCCAAATGAGGCAGCACTGATTTGGCTGACAGGGGGTTCCTGAGGCAGGGGAGCAGGAGGCAGCAGGATCTGTGCCAGGCCTGTGCCACAGCCCGTGGGGGTGACCTGGCTGCTGCTGAGGGTCCCCTCACACCTTGTCTGCTCCTGCTGCTCGCTGGGATGTCCTGAGCTGCAACAACTCTTGCTAATTGCTCTGCTGAATTCATCACTGTCCAAACCATTGGCTTCTCACTGACCCAGACCTAACTGAGACAGTGGTGGGCAGGTCTCTGAAATATTAATGGCAGCACAGTCAAGAGAGGGCTGTGAAATACAGAGTGAAACCACCAGGGTATGCTCGTTTTTGCAAAGTTTGACATGTCTAATCCAGGAAATAGGAGCCTCATCAGATCAGCACGGTTTTGCATACAGAGGGAAGGCAAATGGAATTTTAAAAACCTCATCTATACTAGATGAAATGCTTCTTCTCCACGTTTCTTTATAAAATGACTTGTTAGTGATGTGCAGATGGGAGGAATCTCGACTCTGGAGTTGTTATAATCTTGTCTGGCCAGCAACAGGAGAGCTGGAGGATGATTCCAGCAGGTAGGAAAGGCCAGGCTGACTTGAGAGCAAATGTTCAGTGCTTGGAAGCTGAGTTATGGTCCCTGGTAGTTCTCCCTCTACTTGTTTTCAATCTGATTTCTAGCATAGGAGGCTTTCCATTTCCTTAATTTATCTCCTGCCTGTCCTTTTTATTGCCAGCTGCCTTCATGGGCTCCTCTCTCAGCTTCCTACCCTTGTGAGCTTTCCTTTGCCCCTCATCCTCACATCACAGGCGGCACAGTGTCCCTAACACTTGTGCCTAATTCCAAGTCCTTGGCAGAAGTGCCAGGGCTGAAGGTCCAGGTGCTGCTCCTGCCTGGCGTGTGGGGCAGTGCCAGGCAGGTGGGGCTCACCAAGCACACCCTCCATGCCCTGGTCCTGGTCTGGGTAAGAGGGACAGTGGTGTTTCCCTCCAGCTGTTGGTGAGAGGACAGGACTGGTGCTCAGGAGATGCTGGGACAGTGATCAGACAGGGGTTCCCAGCCCCCTGCTCCAGCAGGAGGATGTGTTTGAAGGATGCCAGTTCTGGGCAGGGAATAACAGCACAAATGTCCTGCCCTGCAGCTTGGTTTCAGCATTTCTGTGCAGAATTGGGACCCCCAATTCCATTAATTGGGAGCCAGCTTTTGCCCCCCAAATGCAGGTAAAAAACTTCTCTTCTGTCATTTGCAGAAGTGGCAGTGTCCTGGCAGCACTGGTGTGGTGAGGAAAAGCCCTACAATGCTTGCTCAGGTTAAGTAGCAGAGTGGGCTTGGGGTGGGTTTTTGGTGTGTCAGGTCAGTCCTGTCCCTTGCTGGCCATGATGTTCTGGTTTCAAACTGGTTACAAAAGACTTTGGCAGGGATGCTCCTTCTGCCAAAAACTAACTGTGCTTCTGAGCAGCCAGAATAAAATCTGAGCTTCTGTAACACAGAGCCATGGACTAGGCTGTGGGCACTGCCAAAACAAGGGTGCAGGGCTGTGTTTCCATGAGCCAAGCCATGACTCCTGCTAGTGGTTTGTGGAATTCTGAGCCCTGCAGGGTATTGCAGGTGGCGATAAACCAGGGAATGAGGTGCTGAGAGTCAAGCAGTGGTTTTAGTGCAACAGGAGGAGGTTAAGCTGCAGCTTTCAGAATAATTTCAAACTTCACTTTAATGGTGCTCAGGCTGCTGGTGCTGTAATAGCAGCAGACATCAGCAGTGGGAGCCATTCCCGTGGTTAAATGTACATTGTTTGGTGGGGGAAAAGTGCTTTGAAGGAAGAGAGATTGTTTCCCAGGGAAGACATCTCTCATTCCTTGCTTTTATCTCCTCCCTGCCAAGCTGGGGATGCTGTGAGCCTGTGAGCTGCTGAGAGGTGCTCAAATGTGTGCTGGGTGATGAGGAATACCTTGCTCTGGTTTTTATGTGCAAGTAGGCTGGATTTGCTGCAATAGCTCCAATAACCTTCGAGTGGCTGTTTAGAAGAATGAACCTCATTAAAGAAGAGGTATTTAATAACAGGCCTATTTTTATCTCTCTCTTTATCTAACAGTCTGCACATTTATTTCAAGCTTGTAACCGTGCTTTGGAAAAAAAATGTTTTCCCTCCTCTGAAATGTTTTGGCAGTGCCTCCAGCCTTGGTTATCTTGAATTTCCAGTCTGGCTAGCATCTCTCCTCCTTCCAAAGCCAGCAAGCCACAGCAGGCCCAAAGCTCCAACATTTTCCTTGGGAAATGGGAAATTCCTGGGGGAATATGCTTTCAAAACATGGGACTTGTGTCCCAGGGTCACTGAAACAGTTCTGAAGGTTTGATCAAACATAATCACAGCAACTCCCTCAGGCTTCAAATGTGTGATCTTGTGTGGGACAGGCACTGCAGGCACTACAGTGTTTGGTGTTTGCTGCAGGATGTGACTGACCACACACTCTGGGAGAGGCTGGCAGCTCTGGGGTCAGGCATTCCTGCAGAGATTTTTTTGTCCTAAATTTGTCAACTTTATTCTGTAATTTCATAGATTAAACCCTGACCTATAGATATCTTGCAGACATTGTGTGTTCAGCCCATTCTCCTGTGTTTGCTGTCATTTGCTGGTGGTGAAGGAGGCAGCCCCAGCCCTGAGGGGATGCACCATCTTTCCACCTCCTTCCACATCTGTCCCTTTGGCATTGCTGTCTCTGTACCCAGACCCTGCCCTGACTGAAGGTTTGCTGGAGCACAGGTGTCTGAGCCTGTGGCCAGGATGACCATTTCTGAGCCTTTTCCCAGGATACATGTGGCCATGTGCTCCAGGAGCTGCTGGATTTGGGCCCTGGGATGTGTGTGGCAGTTGTTACAAAAGAACTTGGCTCTAGGGGCTAATCCCTGGTTTTTCCTTGCTGTTCAGTCTGCATCATATACATCCCTTACCCACAGTTTTGCAGCATTATCTTTTTCCATAATTAGGGAGTGTTTTCCATGGTCTTGCTCAGGCCCTCCCTTCATGCAGTTTCCCCCGTGGGTTAAGGCCTGACTTACTGAAACTTCCACAGAGCTGATTCTGGGTGGGCAAGGACAAGGCCAGAGGGTTTTCAGCAGTCAGCACAGTCAGATGGCTCCTGTGAGGAATATTTCACTTGCTCCTTCACAGCTCTTGCCTGCAGATTGTCCTCTTGCTCAGATGGGGCTCCAGTTTCTTTTTTTTCTCCTTTTTCTTTCCCAAGGTATTCAGTTTTCCACACATTTATTTATAGGGTCACACAAGCAACAGGTCTGCTTTTTCCACAGATCCTTCCAGAGCCACGTGCTGTGCCTGCTCCATTCTGGTGCAAAAGCACCTTCTCCTCTGAGGAAAACTCAGAATATCCATCCAGCTGTCTTGACTGAGCGAGGCATTTTCTCTGAACCCTGCCCTCTGTTCATTTCAGAATCTGCAGGGAATTTGGGACATAAATTAAAAAGCTATTTGATGCTCCTTGAGGTCTAGAAGCTGGTTTTGCATTTGTTCTTACTTGAACGCACACTGAGACAAATGGCTCTGCTTTACTGAAGCTGCTTCCTTTGGCATTCTGAGGAAGCTTCCCAGTTAAAAAATAAATATGGCTCTGTTTTTCCAGCCCTGCTTTACCAGCAAAAGCTGGGGAAGGAAATGTAATCTCCTTGGGTCTGTCCTGATTTTTTGTACAGCTAATTCCCATTTATTGGAAGAACTCTTCCACACCAGAATAACATTTAATTTTTTATTATGTGTTTACATTTTGGAAGGAGTAAGGGTGGTGATGTTGGAAATTCTAATGAGGGACAACATGTCTGATTCAAAAGACTCAGGCTCCTCTCTCCTGATTTTTCTGCCTGATCCTTCAGACTGCAGGAAGTTTTGCTTGGGTCATTCACTTGCAGCAGGATGTTATGTGAATACAGAATTAATGTGTGCAGCCTGTCACTTGGAATTGCTGCTGTTCTGCTGCTGGAGAGCTCCCGGGGTTGCAGAGTCCTTGCAAGCAGCAATAACAGGAATGTGCCAGTGAACCTGCAAAGCCAGAGGAGGAGCAGGGAGCTGCAAGTCTCCCCCATCACTGTGGGGTGTGAATAAATAGATCTAATCAACAATTTACATGTTAGCCCTGGACCAGGATTTATTTTCAGGATGTGTCAGTCAGCCCAAGCAAAACCTCTGCATCTCAGGCTGGTGGTGTTTCTAAAAGCACCTCTAAGTGATCACTGAGGCTGGATTTTGAGCTGCATTTACATTTTGATGGAATCTGCTGCTTTCCTTATCTGAAACAAAGCCTACCTGATCTTCATTAATTACACTATCATTTCACCTAACTAGGGTGCTACTAATTACAGTTATCTGTCTGTTCTTCACCAGATAATGCACAAAAAAATTGTTATCCCTGGCTGTATCTGGATTAGCTGGAGCTGTAAGGGGGGTGCACATGGTGATGGGTTTTACAGGTGGAGTGCAGGTATTTATAGACTGTCTGAGGAAATGCTGGATGAGTGGCTGCTGCCCCACTGGCTGTGCTGCCATCCCAGCAGCAAAACATACAGAAAACACTGCTTAAACACAGAAAAATGGTTACTGCAGGGTGGCTGGAGCAGGCCATCTCTACAAGAGAGGTGATGGAGTCCTGGGACATCCCAGACCCTCCTGAGCACAGCCCTGGGGCTGGAGGGGACACTGGTGGAGCAGGGGTTGATCCCAGAGGTGTTTCCAGGCTCAGCTATCAGGGACTGTCTGGCAGTGCCGTTTTTGAGACAGAAAATCTCACAGTGGCTTCACAGAGGGCTGCAAGCCCTGGTGGTGGTGCTGACTGCTGCCCCACTAACATAGCTGCAGTCTGAGCAGGGCAAGCACAGAAAGGGCTCCTCTGAAAAGAGGCAGCAAGAAATGTCTGAGCTGCTGGGGAGCTGTGGGTCCAGAGGGCTGGAGCCAGGAGCCAGAGGCTGCAGGGAAGGGGGTCCATGAGGGCAGAGCCTTTGCTGGAAGAGAAGCCAAGGGGCTTTCACTTGACTCCTGTTTCATCATCCTTCCACACACTGATCTCTTCAGATGCTCTCTAAACCTTTGGTTTGCTTTCTGAAGGGGAAAGGACTTGTCCTGGAGGAGGAGCAGAGCCAGGCTGCTGAGGAGAGCTGGTGGCTGGCAGCTGGCAAGAGGGGAGGGACACGGAGGCCAGAGGGGGGACACTGGGTGAGGAGATGTTCACACTCAGCTCCATCCACTGTGAGTGCCAAACACACCTGCACTCCTGTTTGTACTGTTTGCTGTACTTGATAAACTGATAGATGTGAGTTTGGGCATTTTTGTTACCTTTTTGTATTCTGAAGAGAACTAAAGATGGTTCACATGATTTTTTTTGTGCCTTCTGCAGTGCAGGTGATACAGGCAGGGATGGAACAGCAGCATCTTTATACTTGTCAAGTCTCCATCCACACCCAACGCACTGCCTGAAGCTCAAAGTGATTTTCTTGCAGGCTTAGAACACTACACCAGCAGGGAGAACAAGAAACTCAGTGGAGATTATGCTCCAGAAAAACTGTATGCGTGGCCCAAAAGCTAAATATGGAACCATGGAAGTGCACACTGCAGTGGTAGGGGAGGTGGGAATACTGAATGGGGAGGTTTCCTGCCCTTCTGGCACCAGGAACCAGGGGTCCTCTGGTTCTCCATGCTTCTCCTTGAGGATCTCTGTTTCTCCATGGTCCTCCTTGAGGATCTCTGGTTCTCCATGGTTTTCCACGAGGATCTCTGGCTCTCCATGTTCTTCCATGAGGATCTCTGGTTCTCCATGAGGATCCTGGTTCCCCATGGTTCCCCCCAGGGCTGTGCTGATGCCTTTTCAGAGCTTGCTGTGACAGCCGGCAGCAGTTTCAGGTGGGGCTGCTCTGCTGGCAGGGCCTTGGTGTTCCCAGCAGGGCAGGGCAGGGATGCTCCTGTCCCAGCAGGACACTGGGCATGCAGGTACCACCCCACAGCAGCTGCTCCTCCTCTGCATCACTTCCAGGGACAGAACTCCTGTCCTGCTGCGTGTCAGGGAGCCCTGCAGAGCCAGCACGGAGGGGACAGGCTGGGCAGCAGCTGGGCAGCACTGGTTTAATCCTTTTTGCCTGTTCCTGCCGTGAAAGCTGTGTACTGGGTGAGATGTGTGTGTTTGGGGAGGGCTGGCCCGACCATTCGCCTGTCAGGGTTTGCAGCACTGGCAGCTGGGGAGAAAACTGTTATTAAGTGTAGTGTGGCACCTTGGAGACGGAAGCATGGGGAGACAATAAATACAGCCTTCCATAATGCCATTTTATGGTGTCACTCTTCAGAATTTATTAAGACTTAGTTGCAGCCATGCCTGCAGCCTCCTGTGCTGGAATCCATAAATTGTGTTCATTATCTCCAGCACTTGCACTGACCTGCTGTGTTTTACAAGGGGGGGACACTGGAGGCGTGGGGACACCCCAGCTGCTTTCTGCAGCCATTCCCCTGGTGCCAATCCAGCTTTTCTGGGATTGCTGGGACACCCCAGGCAGTGCTTGGCTGCGTGGATGGACCCCAGGTGTGATGTGGTGGTTGAAGAGAACACTGAGGGACTGAGGAGCTGCCAAAATCACCACAGCTCCGCGGGGAGCAGGGAAGCAGCTGGGCGAGGAGGGAGCCATGGGCACCTTGGAGCACACTGGCACATTGTCACTCCACTGTGGGACCACTCCAGCAGTCTTGGATGTGCTGAGGATGCTGGAGATGGAAAAGGGTTCACAGGAGCTCCCTGAACTGCGGACAGGGAGATGCTACACCCCTGCTTGGTGTCCTCTTGCACCAGTGTTCTCAAATGAAAACACAAATGAAATTGTGCTCCTTTCGCCCACTTTTTGTCATGACATATCCCTGCAGCAGCATGTTTGTGTACCTTCATCCTTATCCTCAGCATTTAGGTGCAGGATGGAGGAAAACAAGTTCAAGCCCAACCTCCTGTTAATTTATTATGTTCCTTGTGCTTAAGGGTAAAATTTAAGTTGCCAAATGCAGATGTTTGCATGCTCTTTTTTTAGCTCTCAAAGTACTTTCTGTGTGCTTGATTGATGGACGTCCCTGTTACATTAATAGCTGGGCTTTGCAGAAAGCTGTTATTACCAGGAGAATCTGGTGTGGGTTTCAGTTTTTCTTCTTGCATTGAAAATCCATTATTAATGTCTTTCTGAGGGAAAATAAAAAAAAAGGTTTCAATTCAGGCATTTTGCTTTGCTTTCTCAGGCTTCTTCCCAACTGTCTTTACAGTGGTGCTTTTAAAATCAATATTACAATTGTTCTTTATATTTTACTGAGTGGTTGAGGATTTCTGCATCTTGCTATTGATTTCTGATTGTATTGCAGGACAAGTAGGTGCACACAGGTTGCTCTGTGATGGATAACTTTATATGTGTCTTCCTAATCATCACTGAGTTGCCTTCTGCATGTTCCCTCTTGCTGGATGCGGCTGCTGGGCGTGGTAGGCACCAGGAGAGCTCTGAGTGCAATCCTGAGACACCAAACTTGTGACTTCTCATTTAATTCAGTTTGGTTTTCAGTCAGACACAGGGGTCACATGAGGCTTGTGGGGTCTCCTCTTTTGTGTTGTCTTTGCAGAGTTCTTCTGCCCTGGCTTTTCAGGCAGCTTCGTGTTGTGTGTTGTAGGAGCAAAACAAGTCATTGTCCTGGCTTTGTGTGGGGTGGTCATAATGCACCTTTAGCTTCCAGCACTGACCTTGGCCCTTGGGGCAGCTCTGCAGGCAGATCTCAGCATTTCAGAGGTGCAGAGTCATTGGGTCCCAGAATGGTTTGGGTTGGAAAGGAGCCTTGAAGCTCATCCAATTCCAATCCCCTGCCATGGCAGGGACACCTTCCACCATCCCAAGCTGCTCCAGCCCCAGTGTCCAGCCTGGCCCTGGGCACTGCCAGGGATCCAGGGGCAGCCCCAGCTGCTCTGGGCACCCTGTGCCAGGGCCTGCCCACCCTCACAGGGAACAATTCCTGATTCCCAATATCCCATCCATCCCTGCCCTCTGGCAGTGGGAGCCATTCCCTGTGTCCTGGCACTCCAGGCCCCTGTAAAGGTTCAAGTCTCAATGAAGCAATGCAGAAGCCCAGTGTGCATTGGTATCTGCTGTAAAGCTGGATTTGCAGACTGAGGCTCTTGGAGCACATCAGCACTGATGGCACAATCTGTGTGAGAGCTTGTTGGCACCAGAGGAACCTGTGAGGAGTGACAGGACTGTGGCCAGCACGGGTGCTCCAAAATGCGTCCATGGCTCCAGGTGGGTGTGCAGGGGAAGAGCTCTGTGTGTGTGTGGGCACAGTCCTTCCCAGCTCTGCATGCCCTGGCACAGGCTCCACATCTGCCAGGGGCTGTGGCTGTGCCAACAGGCACTCTGCAGAGGGCTGGCTGTGCACAAACCTCTGCTGGCTGGACTGGGCTGTTTGCTCCTCACGCTTATCCTGGACAGGCTCCTGCACCTTCACACATGGAGGCTACACCTGGTTTCTGAGGAACTGGTTGTTGCAGTTTGTCTGTCTGTGCTGGGGACCAGGAAAAACACTGGCACAGGAGCTGGTCCTGTGTCCCTGGGATAGCAGGACTCAGTGGTGGCAGCACTGGCAGGGACACGGCAGCCCAGCCCTGCCTGGCCCTGCAGAGCCAGGGAGGGGACAGGGCTGGCAGCCATAACAATGGGCAGGCTCTGACACTGCCACTGGAACTCACTTAGCAATTCTGTTGATGTTCTGGAAATGAAAATATAATTCAGGCCACCTTCTCCTCCAAGCTGACCCTGAGAATCTGGGAGAAGAGCTACTGAATAATTAGGGGCTTTTTTTCTCCCCCCTTTTTGCTGGAGTTACTGCTCAGTGTTGAACTGTCCTCTACAGTGTCATCAGTTCCCTTGAACTTACTGCTCCGAGTGTACTTAGCATTAATATAATTACATAAATTGCAGTCTCATTAATCACTGGGGGCTGCGGCACATCCTTGTTGTGCTGTTTCGTGGGTGGCTTGGCTGGTGGGAACCCCTGGCCAGGGATGGGGGCTGTGGCTGGAGCACTCCCCCTCTGCTCCTGAGCCTGGTTTAGCTGAGCTTTGTGTGTCTCACCCTGCAGGATCTGGAGTGTTTGCCAGCACTGCCATGATTGCAGCCTTGCTGCCGCAGAGGAGAAAAGGGAAAGGTGGGTTTGTCCCAAGGGAGTTTGGCTGGACCACATCCCTGCTGCTGTCCCTGTGGTTTGGGTCTGTGGGGTCCCAAAATGCAGAGCCCAGCCTCGTGGCTTGGCAGTGAACACCCAGAGCCCGTGCTCTGTGCAGGGTCTGCTGCAGGGCTGTTTGATGATGCTGTGCTTCTGTCTCTGTGGCAGAGCTCTCAGCCTTCCTGGCAATGTAAATTCTCCTGGCTGCATGCTAAAATTACACTGAGTTATTGATTTGTCTTTGAGAGGATTTCCTTCCCGAGGGACATTTCAGGCTGCTGTAGTGATTTAGTTCTCCTGCAAGTGCAGAATCCATGGCAGAGCAGAGCCACCCTCCTGCCCTCGAGCCTGCAGCTCAGGGTCACGCTCCCTCAGGCTTCCTCTGCAAGCTGATTTCTGTTCCAAGGCTGGGACAAGGTTACATGGCTGTTATTTCAGTGTAACAACTGCAAATAAAAGGGCATTTTCAACTTTCCACTGCAGAAGCTGCAAGTCTGGGACAAGCCTTTGTGCCGTGGCACCAGCATTATCTTGGGCATGTCTCAAACCCAGCTCCAAGGCTGGCACGTGGGACTTGTGGAGCCATGCCAGCCTTAATACACTTGGACTCCTGGGAATGTTTTAGTTCCTCAGAGTGGGGTATGATGGGAGCAGGAGCTTGCAACACTTTTCTCCTAAAGCTTCAGGGTACAGCCTCTCTTTTCTTTGCTTTCTATTGACTCACCATGGAGCATCTCTGAAAACCAGGCAAGGTGAGTTCCTGCTGCTGGTCCTGAGGAAGCCAAGACAGTTCTTTTCTTCTATCCCCAGTTTTCTCCCCTTGGCCCTGAAAGCCCCCCCACCAACTATGGCTCAGCTGGTGAGCACCTTCAGTAGAAGGACCTGACCCTTCAGGACATGGACCAATGTTTCAGATACTCTGTGGCTGGAAAATGCCCAGCTCTGTGTCCTTGGGTGCCCATTTGAAGCTTGTCCCTGTGGGTTCCTTTATCTAACCCCACTTTCTAGTGGATTTGGCACCAATCTCAGCTGCACACTGATAAAATGGGAGGCTGCTCGTGCATGTTATAAAACAGCATCCACCAATTAGGCCCAGGGAGAACGTCAATTTATTTTCCTGTGAACCAAGTGTGGCACAGCTCCTTCCTTTCCCAGTGATCTATCTGTGAGATAAAACACATCTTTAGTGTCTATCTTAAATACTGCAGTGTTGGCAAGTTCTCTTGACAGAAATTAGGCTAATGTCCCTTAAGGCTGCATTAGCTGTAGAAACAAGGCTTTAAATTGAAGCTTTGCAAAGCGCTATTCCAGCGCGCTCTCCAAGGCATCTCCTTATTCCAGCTTTTATTATCCAAATTTGTTCTCACTCTGCCTTGGCAGCAGGGCTGGCAGGCAGCTCTGCCCATCCATCCTGCTGGTCTGGCAGCCAGGGGTGGGAGCAGCACCTCCAGGCTGGCCCGGGCAGTGCTGGCCAAGCCCCGCGGAGCCCTCGGCCCCGGGATGCTCCGGCTTGGGGGGCAGCACTGCTGGCACGGGGCTGGGGCCTGGGTGAGGGGAGGCAGCTGACACCCATCGAGCACAGAGGGGATCCAAGGCAGTCAGCCGCACGCTCTGACAGCGGCACAGCGTGTCCTGAAACGCTCCCACTGCGAGCTGGAGCTGGGAGAAGGGAGTTTGTGTCGTGCGTGTCTCATCCTTGCAATTTCAGCACTGAGTTACAGACTCAGAAGCTGAGGACAGGAACAGGGAGTGCTGAGGCCTGGTCATGAATCCCCTTCTTGAGCTTCCCAGCCGTCCCCTGGAAAATAGTTTCCTTTTTAGCTCCTTTACCCTCCTCAAGTTGAGCCCTTTTAGCCTTTAACTCCTTGTTTCCAACATCAGATTAACCAGGGCTGTTTTAAACCTCCTGATTCTCACACTGGTGTTGGTCCTGATGGATTATCCCTCCCTATTGTGTCCTTTCTGTGCCTCCACATTGCCAGGTTCTTTGGTGGCCCTCTCCTGAGTCGCTGAGAGAGGAGGAGAGGCTGAGAGTGACACATGTGGGAGACACGATGGTTGATGATGTTCTGGAGGTGCTAACCTCCATCATAGTAAAGAAGCCTCTCTCAAAAGGTATTAAATGCCTAAAATCCCACAAAATTAATATCATCCTCAGTTCCTTTTGTCAGGTTCTCAATTCTCCTGGTCAGCTGCCTTGTTCTTCTCTGCCTACATCCTGCATTGATCTTCTCTGAACGTAGCCAAGCCTTCAGCATCCCAGATGGGCTTTCTGGAGTAACAAATAGACCTGAGGAATGACAATTATTGAATGGATTGTAGCATTGGCTTGGGGATAAATATTGTAGGGAGTTGGAAAGGGATTAAAACTGGCATTTGTAAGTAAGCTTCTCATGGATGTTGACTTGGGGACGTGGTGAGACAAAGGTCACTGCAGTGTCTCTGCAGCCTGGTGTGCCATTTGAGAGATGAAATATCAGTGTGGCTGGATACCTTTGGGCTCTCTGTTTCTTCTGCTTGGACCTTTGTGGGATTAAACTCTCTAAACTGCTGCAGTTCACAGACTTCAAGCCCAGTATCAGAAGAAAAAATAAATCAAGTGCCTTGTATTAAATCCTGAGCACATGGCTCCTGCTGCACCCAGGGCTGTGGTAACTCACTGCAGTGCCTGCCTTGAAACTGGGGAGAAGGCTTTGCTGGCAAAGTGCAAACAGGTTGTGCCCACTCTACAAAAGGACACCCCTTCTTCTTCCTGCCCTGTGGTTATTTTTTCCTGGTGTGTTTGCTGCTGTTGCACTGAAGGCAGAGCAGCCCTCCCAGCAGGGAGGTGGAGAATGGAGCACTTGTTGGATGAGCTCTTTGCCACAGGAAGCATTTCCCTCCTGCAGCAGCAGCAGCAGCAGCAGCAGCAGCAGCAGCAGGTGCAGCAGGTGCAGCAGCAGCAGCAGCAGCAGGTGCAGCAGCAGCAGCAGCAGCAGGTGCAGCAGCAGCAGCAGCAGCAGCAGTGCCCCCATCAGAGGCCCTGTATTTCCCCCTGGAGCCCTCCTGTCACCCCTCCTTCCCTGAGATCCCTCCTCCCCAGGCTCCTCGCTGGCTTCCACCTTCAATTCCATCACTTCCAGACTTCCCAGGGGACCCAGGCACCTCATGGGAGGGCCACGCTGTGCCCTGTGTGTGACAGACACCCCTCCTGTCCTTGTGGCTCCCCTGCACGGGAGGGATGAGGTTTGGTGTGTGTTCAGCAGGCTCAGCTCTGGGCATGAGGCTGGGCCCCCTGGTGTGCCACCACCATCATCATCGTCACCTTGGCTGCCATGGAGGGTGGGTGGCAGTCACAGGGACCTGCTCTGGCACTGCCAACCAGGCCCTGCCTGTCCCCACGGCCCTGCCTGTCCCAGGGGCTCACGTGCCCCTCCTTCCCCCTTGCTGCAGGAGCTGCAGGAGAAGCCAAGTGGATTGGGCAGGCGGTGTGA